>NC_056745.1:235263335-235355835 GCF_019279795.1 Protopterus annectens
CTCAACAGACTTCGGCTATAGCCCCAATTCTTGAACTTCCTCCTCCGACTCCACACCAGAGTTCAGAGCCGGAGCTTCTTGGGACAGCGACTGTTTCGATGCCGGAGCCGATACATCCTTCGGCTCCGTCGTCCTCGGCTCCGATCTCCTCCTTGAGACCTTCCTTGGAGGGATCCGGTCATCGGGTTTCCACTGTCGGCTCCGAGGGGGCTAGTGGCATCGGACCCTTGTCTGACCCCGCTCTCCCTCTCGGGGCTTCGGCTTTGGTAAGCTCGGCGCCGACATCGGCCTCGGAGCCTTCTTTCTCCTTGGAGCCGACCATTCCTGTCTCTTTGGAGCGGGTATGTTCTGGTCTCCCGGGGAGAGGAGCCTTTGAGGTGATGAGGAGTGTCCTGGCCTCTGAGCCTGGTCAACGGTCCATCCCTCTAGCTCCTCCATCATCAGTGCCTGCAGATGCCTCTTGCCAGCCTCTTGCTCTCAGGCCCAGGGATCCATCGCCCCAGGTTTCCCCACTGGGAATTTCCTCCTCTTCCGAGGTTTCTCCTGACCCTGCAGGGGAACCCCCTCGGAAGAGGACGTGTAAGAGGAAACACACAGACTCCCCTGAGTCTACTACATCTGATACCGACTTAGATGAGTCGGAGGGTTCCCCACGGTCCCCCTCTGAGGATGTCTCCTTTTCAGACATCCTTGAGCTCCTCAAACAGAGGGGGAATTGGCCCTCCATTGACCCCTCCGAGGATGAGTCGGTATACCTGGAGGCTTTTGGATCCCAACCCTTCACCTCCTGGGTGTCTCCGCCTTTCGACCCACTCATGCAGGTAGTGGCTCGGAAGGCGTGGGCGGCTCCAGATTCTGTGGAACCTGTCCCCAGAATACCATCCAAGTTCATTACGGCCCCGTCGGATAAACAGTTCCTTTCCAAAGGTGTCTCTGTGGATGCTATGGTGGTGGCGGCGGCCACTAAGAAGGAACTGGCGGATCCTTCAGTACCTGTCCATCCTCCTAACAAGGACTCTAGGACCATGGACAGGTATGGAAAGCGGATGTTTTCTTCAGCGACCTTTGCTATACGTTCGCTGAATTACCTTTGTCACTTCACCAGGCTTCAACGAGATATTCTCAAGGAACTGGGTGAAGTAGTCCAGGATCCTTCTGCTGCTGGGGCACAGAAAAAGATTGCCTCACAGCTTGCTATCCTGAATTCCATATCTAACTCCTCCATGCGGCTCATATCTTATGCGGCCGATGGAGCGAGCAGGGCCGCAGGCACAGGAGTTGCTCTTAGACGCCAAGCCTGGATGCGGCTGTGTAATTTTGCGGACCCCTTTAAGGCGTCCTTCACTAATACCCCCTTTGATGGTTCGGCTTTGTTCGGACCTCAAGTGAAGGATACCTTGACCAGGTGTGAGCAGGACGGTAAGACTCTTTCTGCCGTTGGAGTCCAATTTTCCACTCCTTCTGGACCATATCCCAAGGGTCAGAAAGGGGGGAAGATGTGGTTCCGTAAAGCCCAAGGAGCTACACCGGACACACGTGGTCAGTTTACCCCAGAGGCAGAGGGGTAACAATAATAGACGCCGCCCTAGAGGCAGGGGGGGGTCCTCAGAACCAGGGCAACAGGGAGTCTCTTCCTGAGAAGCCCTTTCAGCATCCCTGAGGTGTTGCCCGACTGTCCACCCTTGGAGGCAGTCGGGGGAAGGATTTCACTGTACCCAGTAGCCTGGCAATCTCTATCCCAAGAGAAGTGGGTACAGTCGATTATATCCGAGGGTTACAAGATCCCCTTCGTAAGGTTTCCCGTACCTCTACAATCCCTTCCAGACATCTCACCCGGTCAAAGGGATTTGGCAAAACAGGAGGTTTCAAAACTCCTAGAAAAAAGAGCCGTCCAGACAGTGCCGGCAGACCAAGTAAGATCCGGCGTCTACTCAAGATTCTTTTTGGTCCCCAAAAGGACGGGAGAGTGAAGACCAATATTAGACCTCAGCAATCTGAACAGATTTGTCAAAAAGGCAAGATTCCGGATGGTCACGCTTCAGTCCATTCTGCCCTTTCTGGGCAAGGACAACTGGATGTGCTCGATAGACTTTCAGGATGCGTACTATCACATAAAGATTCACAGGCGCTCCAGGAGGTTTCTCCGCTTTCGGCTAGGGACCAGTCATTACCAATTCAGAGCCCTGCCCTTTGGCCTCACTTCAGCCCCAGAGTGTTTACCAAATGCATGGCAGTGGTCACAGCTCACCTGAGACGTCTAGGATTCCAGGTGTTTCCTTATTTGGACGACTGGCTCCTCTCCGCCACCACCAAGTGTCAGCTTCTTCAGTCCAGAGACTACACCCTTCAGCTTTGCAAGAATCTGGGAATTTCAGTAAATTTCGTGAAATCTTCTCTGCTGCCTTGCCAATCTATCACCTTTATAGGCGCAGAGTTAAATACCGTCAAAATGTTAGCCAGACTAACAGATCAAAGAATTCTGGACATCCAAAAATTTGTTCGGCTTCTGTTACAAAGCAAAAGATCAAAGCCAGGTTTGTCCTGAAAGTTCTAGGTCTAATGGCTGCGGCCATTGTTCTTCTACCACTGGCTCGCTTTCAGATGCATCTCCTGCAGTGGATGCTTTTCACGCAGTGGTCGATCACAATCTTCCGATGAGACACGAGATCTTAGTGACACAGTCGTGCAGGGCTCATCTGGGCTGGTGGATATCTTCCCCTCTTCTTCATCAGGGCCGACCCTTTGTTCCCCCTCCTCCAGTTGCCACAGTCACCACGGATGCCTCTCTGATCGGGTGGGGGCATTATCAGGGCAGGATGGTCCACGGACGTGGCAACCCATAGAATACCATCTGCACATAAATGTCCTGGAGATGAGAGCAGTGCTTTTAACGTTGCAAGCCCTCGGCGACTTTCTTCCCACGGGACTATTGCAGTACAGACGGACAACATGTCCGTGGTCTGGTACATCAACAAACAGGGCGGAACCAGGTCCTATCCCTTATGTCGAGAAGCTCTCAGACTTTGGCAATGGGCGATCTCTTCTCAGCGGTTTCTGATAGCAACGCACATCCCCGGCAGGTCCAACCTATTGGCGGACAGGCTAAGCAGATCTATTCTGATGCCTCACGAGTGGTCTCTCAATCAATCTGTAGTGGATCAGATTTTTCTGAAGTGGGGCACTCCTTGTTGCGATCTTTTCGCTACCCCTCAAAACAACAAGTGCCCAGACTATTTCACTCTATTTCCCCTTCCAGGCCAACCCTTGAGAGACTCTCTAACCCAGGATTGGCCTCGAGGACTTCTTTATGCTTTTCCTCCCTTTCCATTGATTCCACAAGTCATTCAGAAAGCCACCGTTTTGAGAGCCAAATTGATCCTCATTGCTCCTTTTTGGCCTCGACAAATTTGGTTTCCGTCTCTGCATCGTCACCTTCTGGTGCAGCCCTGGCATCTGGACCCAGTTCCGGATCTTTTGATCCACCAGTCGGGTCAGCAGCACCGGGCCATTCATTCTCTCAACCTCACTGCTTGGTTGCTCCACTTCCTTCCCTAGCCAGGCTACCAATGATTTCTGACTCAGTCAGAGACATTATAGTGTCTTCTTTGAAGTCGTCCACTAGGACTATTTATGCTAGCAAGTGGCGACGATTTTCGATTTGGGCAAACTCCAGAAATATTGATCCTTTTACTGCTCCCGTACATTCTGTTTTAGATTTCCTAGCGGAGGTTTTTCATTCGGGATCCTCGTCATCTACAGTCAAAGTACAACTGGCTGCTATTTCCAAGTATCATGTTGGCTTGCATGACAATAACATCATGTCTCATAGATTATGCAAGGCCTTTTTGAGAGGAGTTTTTCTCCTAAAGCCACCTATAAAGCATCCTCCTCCGCAATGGGATCTAAACTTAATGTTGGCATCCTTGATACTACCTCCTTCGAACCGTCTGCTTCATGTTCTTTGAAGTTATTGACGTGGAAGACTATTTTTACTGGCTGTCACTTCTGCAAGAAGGGTTTCCGAGATTCAAGCTCTCTGTATTCGTTCACCTTATTTGGTTTTTCATAAGGACAGGGTATCGTTAAGAACTAACCCTTCTTTTCTCCCCAAGGTCGTATCTCAAACCAATATTAACCAATCTATAGATCTACCAGTCTTTTTCCCTAACTATTCCGACAGAGCTGAACAGAAATTGCATTTTTTGGATGTCCATCGTCAGCTCAGGTACTACTTGCATAGGACTAAACAAATTAGAAAATCGGACCAATTGTTTGTCTCTTATGCAGAAAACAGGTTAGGTCTTCCAGTTTCTAAAGTGACCTTATCCAGATGGTTGACTTCCACCATTTCCTATGTGTACTCTCTCAGAGGAAAACAACTATCTTCTAAGCCAAAAGCACACTCCACCAGGAGTCTATCCACTTCTGCAGCTTTTCAGGATAGACTTCCCATTGATACCATTTGTGCAGCAGCTACTTGGGCCACGCCTCATACCTTTGTTTCTCATTACAAGTTGGATTTGGCCTCCAGAGATAGGGCCAGTTTTGGTTCCACAGTTCTCAAGAGTCTGTTCCGTTGAGCCACCCGGGATTCAGGTGCTAGGGACGCGGTCCCATCCAGCAAGAATGAAGGCGAGATTGACAACTTAACATTTAGAAGTTATGTACCTACCATAACGCGTTCCATGTTAGTTGTCTTCTCGCCTTCTTTCTTAACGTCCTCCCTCCTTCCCCCTGGCCTGGACAGATCTTGAAGAGTTCCTAATAGTTTGTTTCCTCTGGATCTTTGTTATGAGGACTTCTTTTAGGAAACTTTGTTCCTAATTTGGTTAGGATAACCTTGAGCAGGGTAAGTTAGCTGCCAAACGAGCTCTGAGGTAGTTCCGCCTTGCATCATGGGATATAGGGTTGCCTCGAGCTGGTAAAAGGAGTTCTCGAGCTAAAGCAAGTGCCGAGTCGGAGCCGAGGATCGGCTCCGAACCCATCCAGCAAGAAAGAAGGCGAGAGAAGACAACTAACATGGAACGTTATGGTAGGTACATAACTTCTAATTCCAATCTACAGAATCAAAAGCTCTCTTTATATCTAAGCTAATTAGGGCCAATTTCTTGTTCATTCCTTTTGCTAAATCTACGATAGTTACTAACCTTCTTATATGATACGTTAATCTACTGGCTATAAATCCTGTTTGATCTTTATTAATTACTGTACTATATATCTGAATCCCATAGTGAAAGTGGAAGTAAATATTTTACAGTCTATGTTTAATATTGAAATAGGTCTTTATGAGGAAACTAACTTATTATCCTGTCCTTGTTTAAGTAAGGTGAGATTGCAAAAAAATTCCATGAGGAAGAAATTATTTTGTCACGCTGAATTATCATGAAAATGTCACTTAGTAATTCTAAAATATTTAATGGAAGCAGATTATATTCCATACTAAACCATCTAACCATCGAGCTTGCCCATTTTTCCATTTTTAAAAGCTACTTTAACTTGTCTCAGGATAATAGGCTTATATAGCAGAGATATTTGTTGGGTCATTAAGTTTATTAATAACATTTTCTTTAAATACTTGCCAATTTTGTAATCCTCAGGATTATTATTTTTATCTTCGTTAATATTCTCAGGTATTTTTTTTAAATATATTAAGCATTTCCTCTGTCCGAAGTAATCTTATTAATGTGAAGTTTTTGGATATTATTGATCTGTGCCTTTTTGCTTACTTACTCATCTTACTTCTGTTATCTAATCTATGTAGATATTTTGAAGTCATCACACAACTCTACAGTTTTATTTTTTCTAAGGCTATCTCCATTTTATGCATTAAAACTGTTTGATATTTTATTATTTTTAATTACTTCAGTATTATCTAATTTCTTTGTTGTTCAAACCTCACTTTGTGTTTCATGTTGTATTTCTAGCAACTCTTTATCCCACTCTTTCATTTTATTACTAGCCCATATTCCCATTGTATTTAATATGCATTTTTAAGGAGTCCCATTATATTAATTTACTAACCTGACCATTAAAATTCAGAGATAAAAAATTATTGATTTGTTCCTTAAGTTAACTCATAAATTCTTTTAATTTCATCATATATACTGGGATTCTTAAAAAAAATCTGAAATTTCCTTATATCCATTAGTATATTAATACTTAGTGCATTATGATAAGACAAAGGACAAAGAATAATTTAAAAATAATTAAATTTATTAAGTAAATCTATAGAGGCATACATTCTGTCAATTCTAGTTTGTGTCCCATGTGCATAAACATAATAAGTGAAGAACAATGAGTAATCTTCTGCTTTTATTAGTACATCAACTAAATTATTATTACTAATCCATCTGTTTAATGCCTTAGCTGATGCTATTATTTTAGCTTGCTTCTCTTCATTTATATCTTCTATACTACATATACAATAAAAATCCCCTGCTAAAATTAAACTAACCTACCAGTGACATTGTAGTAAGTTTAAGTGATCTTTAGTCACTCTTGCACCTATCCCAGAGATCATGTAAAAATTAGCTAGATATAGAGTTTGCCAGTAATTATTACAGATGTATACATTCCATTAGGATCATTAATGGATTCCATGACCTTAGGCAATGTAGTAGATTTTCTAGACGGAGTTCCTCGCCTTAAAACAGTCAGGTAACATTTCATGGCCTAAGTTAAGTATCATATGTCTTTATCTAACAAATGAGTCTGTTGCAAGAATATAATGTCTCCTGTATTTAATTTTAGATATTTCATTAACGATTTCTTTTCAATGCCATTATTTAATCCATTTACATTAATAGAAAATAGAATAAAACTATCATTACTATGTATTTTAAAATATTTCTTTTAAAATATAATATAGCACATTTATCCACCATATTAATTAAATTATATATAAGACACTAATGCATCCCTCAACACTGTCTTAACATTCCACATTTATTGAATTCTTCCTTTCTACAAATGAAACTACTACAACTCATAAATAAAAACAAAGACAAGTCTACAACTATAACTGTATATATTGCTAGCAAAACACACACTATCATGGATACCAAAGTTCATAGTTTGCCTATTGAATAGACAAAGTACTGTAATATCTGTCTACTCTACCACTACCTAAAAATTCATCAAAAACTAGCCAAAAGCTACTGCGACTTACAAATACTTAATGTAATATTATATACAAGTCAAAATAATAAGAGACTATTAATTTAGTTATATATTTTGCCATTTAAAACTATTCTCCTTTACTACATAAAAGTGTAATAATATTCTTCAGTTAATCACAAATGTTAAATAATACAGTTGTGTACTATATACCTATTTATGTAATAGTAGTATAAATTATCCATTAAATATTCCTAAATTACTCACTCATTCAACATTGTTATAACTACATTTCTAAATAAATAAGTAGAACAGAGTGGGACCTAAAGACAGAGACATCTGTAAACTTACAAGTGACAGGTAATCTTATCATACTAAACTATAACACAAAAGGTAAATCAGTGTGCACATATGTTTATCATGCTAAAGGATACATGCCTATTTAATAGATCTAACAAAAGCTCTGAATTAATTTTTAAGTGCTAGTGTGTATAAGTCAAAATTGTGTAATAACTTGACAAATATCAAAATATTTAAAAAATCCTTTAGCTTATTAAACTGCTTCATAAACATATGTATACTACTGAAGTCAAAGAGAATGTCTTGCTGTTTCTGCGGAGTCAAAAAATATTTGCAGTCTGTATTGTGTTCAGAAATTACAGTGTGCTTAATTCAAATCCCATTCTTCCTTCCCGGGTTTAGACATATTGAAAAATCTAAGCAAACAACAAATGACTACCCAACATGCAAAAACTTTTAATAAAACTCTAGCGCCTTGGCTTAAAAGACTTCAAGGAGTAAAATATCAGTCAAAATTCAATGAATATATACAGAGCACGTAATCACTAAAACAATTATGCAGTTAATTAAGTCAAATGCTTCCAGTTACACTCAAAATTCAAGCCTGAGGGAAATGCAAGTTCCCTATGTTAATGATGTATTAACTAAAAAGAAGATATATTTTGTTACCACATGTAATGTGTTAGTGAAGAATTAATAGATGATCTTGGGTATTATTAGGATTTTTTGTTAAAGAATCGTAAACATTCTTTAATATTATATAAATGTCTTCTTATTTCCTACAGAGTATTAGGAATATAGGGAATATGTCAATACATAGCAATTTTATATCTCCTGCGACATGTATTTGCAGGTATCCATCTCTAGTTGGTACTTTTCCATGTGGGGGTGCTCTGTTTGTAGGTCGATTGTAGGTTTTTTGTTTTTTTAATTAATAGTGTTAAATTTAAACATGTGAATCTGTTTACTTGCAACAATAAAGGCATTATCTGTGCCCTCAAATGTCCATGGAACCTTTTCTATATAGGTGGAAGTAAAAGAGCTTTTAAGCTTAGATTGCAGGAGCACATTACGGACATTGCCATTCATTTTAAATCTTACCATCAGGGTGATTTTTCTGGTTTGCAAGGTACTGCTGGGTATGGGGAAAATGTTTTACTTAAAAATAAATTATTATACAAGGAATCTTTTTCTATTTTAAAGTATATCACTTTAATTCCCTCTGGCTTGAATTCAGGGTGCAATTGGAAATAATTTGATTTAATTGATTGTATAATTGTTTTATTGATTATGTGTTCTGTATATATTCCCTGAATTTTGTCTGATATTTTATTCCTTGAAGGCTTTTAAGTCAAGGTGCTAGAGTTTTAAGTTTTTGTGTTTTGGCCAGTCATTTCTTTTTCTATTCAGGTAGTTTTAGTAAATCTACAACATATGACATGTAAAAAACTTCGAAGTTTACATAACCAAGCTTCAAATTTCAGCTTTCAGGTTATTTTCAAATATTTTTGTATGATTTTCTTTGTAAATTATGTGAGATCTTCTACATTCACGTTTCTGCCATATGCAGGTGTATGTAATACACAGCTGTGTTATAAGCAGTTTATTTAAATATAATTTTTCTGTGTTATTTTCCCCACTAGTTTTCTGACTTATTCTGTATAAGTTGTATTTCTAAAATCTTCCTTCAAAGAACTATTTAATCATCAGCTGTCTGTTAAATATTATAGTACGTGTATATATTTATTAACTTGGTGATTTTTATTAATCTTACACATTAGATATTTAATTCCTTGTGCATTTTGCGTATTATTCATAAGAGCTTTATTGTTCTTATCAATTCTAGTATTACAAGCAACCTCGACTATATATAAAAGAATTCTGCTTGTTTAATTTGAATGTGTGTGTTTTAGCCATTGTGAACTGCTGCTCTGATCCAAGGCTCACATCCTAACATCAGAATTTGATTACACCATCTGAAAATGACAACCCACAGCAGCTACTAGTTTCCTCTGCAAGTTTCTAATTCTTCTTAGTTCTTTTAAGCTGTTCTAATCAGTAAGGAACATCTTAATTCATTTCTTCCCATTAATATGTACACTGCGAGTTAATAACACTACAGCATAAGTTATTACATGTCAGCAACAGCTCTATATAAATATTACTGTTGCTTTTGCTTTACCAATTCTTCACTTCTAAATATGTTATTTTAAGTACAATTTCTTACGTATATACTTGGGAAAAAAAAAACAAGAAAAAGAAAGTTAATTTCTGCTTTCATAGGCATCAGTGATGAACTTTGACCTAGATTTTCTTTCAGCTCAAGGTGGGAAGGAAGGTAAGAAAGAAGCCAGCATTCTGACACAACTGGAACATTTTTTTTGTTCTCAAACTTTCTTTTAAGTGTTACTTGCTTCATCAATTATCTGTGAAACCCCACACAGGACAAAGAAAAAAATCACCAGTACTTTAGCATTTCTAATTAGCATTTACTTAGATCTGACATTCAGTTAACCCAGCAATGCACATGCTAAGTAAAATCGAACAAATAAAATACAATTCTTAACGTATATAGTTTTTAAAGTTATAGATGTATTGATTATAGTTTAATGACATTCTGTTGCAGGAAATATTTGTTTAACATTTTGAAATATAAGTTTAGTCAAATTAAATATGTTAAACCTCTCACTATAACTACAGTAAATCTAACCATTTATATTCCTTATCATGGAAAAATGTTTTAGCTTAAATTATAAATATATTTTGAAGCTTAAAGTCCAGCACAAACCTTATATTTAAAGAGTAAATCTGTTGTTTCAGAAAATAAAAGTCCTACAATCACAGAATAATTGTCACTTGTTTTTAAGCTTTTTTAATGTTAGAAGCAGTTTTCCAGGAATTCAGCTCACTTTGTCTCTTGAAGGATCTACTGTTCCACTCCATTTCTTCAGTATTATTAAGGATTTTATTGTTGTTAACAAGAGTTGATGCCACATCCATTGTGTCAAATATTTAGGTTCCTTCAGAAAAAATTAATTTGACCTTTACAGGAAACACCAGAGTGACTTTAATATTGTTCTTTTTAAGTTCCTTGATCAGTGGTTAACAGGATTTTCTTTTACTTATTACTTTACCGGAATAATCATTGTCAAATCTGACTACATTTTTACCTATTTTAATAGATGGGCTGGACCCTGTTGTTTTAATATTTTATCTTTTTCTAACCTGTACATAAACTTAACTATAATTGAATGGGATGGTGAGTTTTCCTTCTTTGAAGGTGCTTTCAGGGTACTGTGTGCCATTTCAATTCCAAAAGATAGAGTTTTAGGTAGATTTAACGTTTTATGTAGCTGTGTTGTTAAGTTTATTATATTATTTCTCCTCATACTTTTCAGGTATACCATAAGTTCTTATGCTATTTTGTCTCAGTCTATTTTCTAAATCATCAACTTTTTCTATGATCCAGTTATTTTGTTTTAAAAGAAATTCAGTCTGAGATACGCCTGTAGTTATTCTCCCATTGTGATCATTTAAAGCTTCTTCCATACTGCTAATTTGTGCATTTTGTTGTTTCCTAAAAATTTCTAAACATTCCATCTTCTTTCTGGACTCCTGTTTGACACTTTCTAGTATCCAGTCTGTCTGCTTTAAGTTATACGTCCTGCATACTAGATATTAGTGACTGCATGTCTTTTTAACAGAACAATCCTGAGTACCATTTCTTGAGTGATTCATGCTGAAGTCTCTTCTCTCTTAAACAAGCAATTGAAATTTTGACAGGAAAATTACTACTTTTGAAGAACCTGAAGGTATAAATATTTTCTCTTGACTACTAATGAACAAAATTAGCTAACGGGTATTTTCAAATTATATTTTTTGATTATATTTTCTGTAAGAGAAAAGTTTTCAGTCACAGAGCTTTCACCAGTTGCTACTTCAGTTGGCCATCTTGGCCACACACACCTATAGTTTAATTTCTAATGATAAACCTGTTATCAAAAGTGCTGATAAAGTGGGGTGCTATAGTGGTTATGGATCCAAAGTTTTAAAGTAATGTCATTCAGTTGATATTGAGTGATAGTAATGTATATGAGCAGCTTGTGAGAAGTGAGGTGAATGATACTATACAGAAGATGAGAAAAAAAATTAGTGATATCTATACTAATAGCATATTTCCTATATCGGTGTTGAATTTCTTTTATGTGGCACATAGTGCTGTTACTAAATATTATGCCTTGCCCAAAGTGCATAAAGTTCTGATGAACCCACGTATGAGGCTTAGTGTCTCGTCAAGGGGTTGGATAACAAAGCCACTATCTGGATGTGTGGAACATCACCTGAAAGGGACACTACCTTTGATATCTAGTTTTATAAAAGATAGCAGTGATTTTTGATAAAATGATTTGCTTGGTACAGAATGAATATGGAAACAACAGATTATTTGTTGATCACTTTGGATGTAAACTGAGTCTTCACCATTATACCTGACATCTGTTTGATCGAGGCAGTACAAAGTTTTCTTTGTAAACAAGACCAGTAAAAGTGATGTATTGTAGACACATCTGCATTATCCAACAATGTCTTTACCTATCAAGGCAATTTTTTTTTTTTACAGAAGCAATGTATGGCTGTGGATACGCCCATAGCTAACAGTTATGCTAATTTAGTTATGTATGTATGTGAAGAAGATAAACTCCAAGGAATTTTCACATTGAATTTTGGTTTGTGGGTGACAAATTTATGTTATGAAGAGGTACTGTAAATTAGATAAATCTGTTTGTTGAATATTTAACAACTGTAGATTTTTTTAAGTTTCAAAAATGCAGTATCAGAAGCGTTTATTGAATTTTTAGATATTACTATAATAAAACTTATAGTTGGAATGCTGGACAAAGGAAAAAGAATATGTATTTACACCATGATAGTATCCATTGAGGTTTTATATTTAAAAATATTGTGAAGGATAAGATGCTGAGGCTGAATAGCTTATTGACAAATGATGTATTGTTTCTTGAACAACTGGATCTTGTGGAAAGAAATTTTAGGTATAGGAAATACAGGAAGGAGGAAATTAATTTGTGAAAGAGATGGTGATAGATAAAAAGAATGCTGGAGAGAGGAATGGCTCTAGGAATGATGTTGAACCAACGATAGTAGATAGCATGGATGTAGACCTTAGATATGTGTTAACTTGTAATATGAAAGCTTTGGATATGCAAAAGATTATTAGGAAGTATTGATAAATGTTATCTTCTTTAGAGAAGCTGGGGGCTAGTTTTTATAGGCACCCACTTAATTTTTAGAAATAACAGGTCATTAAACAAATCCTCTGCTATAAGGAGCAGCAGAATTACATTGGAACCTGGTCATGTTATAAATGTCTCTTTTGTAAATTCATTTATAGAAATAGACAATTTAATCATCCCCTTTTAGATAAAGTGTGTGGACTGTGATAGTGAGCATTTAGTATATATAGCACTATGTGAGGAATGTCCAGCCTTCTATATTGGTAAAACTAATAGAAAATTAAAAGAAAATATATTATCAGATATTAGGAGAGAAGTAGGTAGAAATGATTTATACAAGCATTACAGGGAGAAGAGAGTTGCCCATAGATTGAAGTTTGCATTGTTAACTGTTCTTAACCAAATTACTTGAGAGGGTGACATTGTTTCTGTAACTCAGAGAGAATAGTATAGGTGGATTTCCTTCTTTAGAACTGACTACACCCCTGGTTTAAATGAAGTTGCGTAAATTAAATTTGTTTTGAAATGCAAACATTTTAGATGAAATTGCTGTATTTTTTGGATGTTTTATAACATGTGACTGTGACCATTTGTTATTTAATGAAATTGTTTGTGAAAGGAACCTTTTAATGCCTGATGAAACACTGGCATCGTTTGAATGTTTGCATTTTGTTTCTTATTAAACTCTGGGAATTTAACTGAGTCGTTGGTGTTTTTTTGTCAGAAATAATGAAGTAGGTGCAGTTCAACCCTTCTCCATCTGTCTTCTTCCTTGTCCTCTTCTAATTGGCCTTTTCAGCAAAACCTATAAAATTCTCAGAACTACCCTTGGTAATAAGGGTGAATCTCTGGTTCATCCTTCTCTTCTTACCCAAGTTCCCTTTGTAAACTTCCATTTACTGAAACCTTTAGTGGTCCCTTTGAGTTTTCTTATCCATCACTAGTTCATTTTCTCAGACACCTATCTGTTTTATCACCTAAAAAAAGACGTTTCGCTCCATAATGTCAAAACAAAAATTAGGATTAAAAGATTCTCCACTGTTGCCTTGTTATCCATGTACTCTAAGAATTGTTGCACTCTCCACCAGTCTCTACTGAGTCTGTACTTTAATAAAGCATAAATAATCATTCTCTGTTACCATTAATAGAACTTTACTATGTAGTCTTGTTACAAGAATTACAGTTAATTTTGCATGGAGACTGTCCTCTTCTCACATAAACATTTGGATCCTGTACCGCCTTTTTAATGTTGAGGCTATATAGTTCATGCTTCTGTCATACACCACTAAGTATTTTAGGCTACTGTCTCTCTCTTCCTACAACTGTCAGTAAAACTCTGGAAATTATCCAGCGACGTTCTTTGTGTGAATCACTGTTGCAGACATAACTTTACTAAACTCTGCCATAGACCAAGGTTTGACATCCAGCCTAATTATTTTTGCTGGGCAGTCTTTCCCCATGCCATGTCTGATCTCATCTCAACTCAGACATCATGTGCCTGCTATATATGTTGAGTCTGGTCATGCCATCTTTAGTTTTCTTCTTTATGAGTTTGTGAATGTTTGCAGAAAGTGCATTCATAAGTTTTTCAGTCCAGGTCTACAACCAAAGGGAATTTATTTTTATTTGTTCTGCACTTAGAATTGTGCTTTATTAGAACTTAGGTCATATTTTTGTCATCAGGGTAGTGAACTCCTAACACAAAGTAGTAGGGTATATTCTCTCCCAAGAAAATGAATAGATATGGTTACACACGTCATGCACTGCATAGGAAATTTCATAAATGTATTGTCTATGTCTTGGACATAGTGTTAGTGAATATTTAATTTGCTGGGGAGTTTGATCTAAGACTCTCAAGGTGGGGCACAAGGCCATTTAGGTTTATCTGAACAAGAAGAAGCATAAGGCCAACTTAGGTTGACCCACCATTTTTTCTGATTCACAGCAAGATGACTGTGCAAATGTCCCTCTGAGAAAGAAAAAGGCAGAAAAGTTGGGCTTGAAGGAGAAAGCCAAGGAGACTCCAGAATCAGACCATTTAAATGGGGATCATAGATTTGATGTTGTCACCTCTGCTGAGGTACTCCGTTCCAGCCCTGATGTGTGCAGAAACCATGGTCTATGCTGGTGCTACTTTAGAAGCTCCTACACCATTGTCCTTTGGCACATCCTACTATAGTGGAGACTCATCCCAGGCAACAAGCACTGGAGGTCAAACAGACATAAGCTGATGAACAACATCATCTTATTAAGCAAGGGGATGGTGGTGTCCCCATACTTACTATTGAGGAGGATGTTTGCTCTCTCTGGAAGTCAGAACCCAGAGACCTCATCCCGCTCTTAGTTATGGAAGTCCCTAAATACTGATTGCCTTTCTAAGACTCAGATATCAGAGGCCTAGGCCTCTGCCAAGGGGAGAACAGAGTGGTACTGTGGAAGTGCGCAAAGTCTGTAATCCAGAAGTTTCTGGATTGAAACTATGCTCTCTGTTTAGGGCAAATCTTTTTCTGGCAGTTAACACAAGCATTAAGACTGTGAGTTAACAAGCTGCCTCCTGTAGTTCAGGGTTTCATTCCCATAGCCTGTTATTGTCCACTGAGTGATTCTAAACAAGTCTGTTAACCAGACAGTGTTCTGGGGAAGTTGAACTAAGCTCCTCTGTCATCTCCTGGACTGCATTCCTATTAACTAGCTATGAACCTATGTCAGACCTAGGCTTCTACCTTATGATGGTATGTCAGTCCCTGCCCATACTCTGCTTCCCTGTCAAGACTGGACTAACATGGCTGAAGGTTTCTTTCATTTCTTACAAATGCTGCACATGGAATTTAGCCAACCTTCTGTGTCCAGAGTCCATACCACCAAAACAAAAAGAGAAGTCTCTCCTATGAGAGCCCATAAGTTCTTTATCTCTGAGAAGGAGGGATGGGTATGATTTGGACTGTAAAGTACAAGTGTCCTTTCCCTTGTCATGTAACACAGGTATTGAAGACATCCTGGCCTCTTAGTCACTCCCAGAGGATGTATCATTCTGGGATGCCCCGTTATGAAGGAACATTTTCACTGGCAAACCTGTGAGATTTCAGCATCCCAGAAAAGATAAGTAGAACTTCTGAGACCGACTGTCTTAAATCATTAGCTGTCCCTCTACTACTTAAAACCCTTCTGGATGTATTTGATGCTACCTTCCTAGAATCAGACTCCTAATTCTTTGCACCTTCCCCCAAGAGGCCTGACTGGTTTTCAAGGTACAAGACTGTCACAAGTTCCTTTACAAGAGCCTTGTTACAAAGCAGGATATGGTGCTCTGGAATCTGCAAAGGGAGAGAGACTGACCCCTGAATATAACATTATTCCCAGTGACAAGGAAGGTAGAACATTGGATAGATTTTGAGAAAAATGATTATGCTACTCTGACATTCAGGGAATTGGGATGCCAGATCCACATTTTGAGGTACCAGGAATATGTTCTCAAGAAACTTCTTTTAGGAAAAAAACAAGAAAGCTACCATGCCCATCAAACATAGAGTATTGTGTTCTCAAGTGTGGATCACAATGCTATGGATGCAGCATCCAGGACCACTGCAATGGGATCAGTTATAGTCTTTCTGGCTGATGATTCGATACCTGTCAGAGAATGCGAGGGTACAACTCTAAAATGCATCCTTGGATAAGGAATTGCATTTTGGTCCCCAGGAATATAATGTATTCAGAAATGTGGAGGACAGATGAAAAAAACATGAAGTCAAGGAATCACATGCTCCATTTTCCCATTCTCAAATATAACATGTATTATCCTTCCAAAAAAGTTTCCTACTAGCAAAGGCAGTATAAAAGGAAACAACCCAAAGACCGAAATGTTGCACATAGAAAAGATAACATGAAGGTGGCCTCCAGAATTAACCCACCCAGTAGGAATCATCTGTCACTGCACCAGCACACCTCTGTTATCAACCTGCAAAAAACATCTATGCCTGCTCTTAACCCACCCCATGATCCCCCAGCTGGTTTCCAAGACAGGGATCAGTTGACATCCTGTTACCAACATTAGACTAGTGAATTTTTCAAGTTAAGACTGGAAGGTAATAGCAGCAGCTTAAGGGAAAAAATCAGAAAAGGTTAGTTGTCTACACCAGTTGACTAGGAACAACTGATATGTCTTGTTATAACAGAAATGCTGGCCTTGAGCACAATATGGACCATGTGCCACAGACCTAAGAAGAAAATGCTTTACTCAAAGCTGTTCCTAATCCTCCAAAAAATACGGCCTTTGGACACCAATTTTGGATAGTTTAAAGACTAAACAAGTTCGCAAGAGTGCCAGAATTGAAGATATTAGCACTACTTCTCCTAAGACCCTTCTTGTTATTGTGCCTATCTCCATGTTCCTATTTACAGTGGATCCAGGCAGCATCTGAGGTTAGTGATGGGAGGAGTTAACTTTATCAGTTTACTTCTTTACCATTTAGTTGAGATAGAGTTCACCAAATGCCTGGCTCAAGTGATAGCTCACTGCAGGACAAGGGCATCTATATCTACCCTACCCATTTACAGGAGGAGATGCAGCGTGCTGTGGACTTGTACCATGCACTGCATAAGCACTCTTGATTCTGCCACAATAAATATAAATTCAGTTCTTACCCAAGCCAGATGACAGTCTTCCTGGTAGCACTTTTGGATAAAAACACCAGCAAGGGATTTTCCTTCCACAAGAGAACCTGGAATCACTTACTCTCCTTTTCTAGATTGTAGCAGCGAAGTCTATATCAGTGGCCAGACAGTTTTTGGCCACCCTACGTCACATGGCACCCAAGATATTACCCAAAAGCCTGTACTGTTAT
Source organism: Protopterus annectens (assembly GCF_019279795.1). NCBI lineage: Eukaryota > Metazoa > Chordata > Ceratodontiformes > Protopteridae > Protopterus > Protopterus annectens. The sequence goes on from NC_056745.1 coordinate 235,280,842, forward strand.
TAAAGATACGGCTGAATTTTTGAAACAGTTACCTCCAGCTATGGAAGGTAGAAGTGACCTTGACAAATTATTGCTGGTCACTTTGGATAATAACAGTCTCTTCACCTCCATTCCGAATGACTATGGCATTGAAGCCATCAGAGAGTTCCTCACAGAGGAAAAGATGGAGTCACGTTTGATCTGTGATTTATTAGAACTAGTGCTGGAGAGTAATATTTTTGTATATGATGATAATTATTTTTGGCAGAGATGGGGGGTTGCCATGGGCACCCCCTGTGCCAATAGTTATGCCAACCTGGTTCTAGCGAAGTGGGAGAGAGGATGGCTTAAAGAAGCAAAGAATATTTGGAAAGAGCAAATAATTCTATACAACAGGTTTGTGGATGATGCCTTTGTTTTATGGAAAGGAGGTGAAGATGAACTGAGGTATTTTGTTGATTATCTAACACAGACCACCACCTTTTTGAGATTTGAGGTAAAGACATCTAGATCAGCCACTGAGTTTCTAGATGTAAGACTGCATTTGGATTCAAGGAAAGGTATTGCAACCAGCTTATATAGGAAGTCTATGTGGCGTAATCACGTGCTACATTTCTCCAGCATGCATCCAAGGCTTATATTTAGTAATATTGTTGAGAACCAGGTCAGTTATGCACAGAGGAGAAGACTTTCCTTGAAGAGAAAGAGAAGTTGATTAACAACTTTAGTCAACGTGGATATGCGATGGAGAGACTTTGGTTGAAGAACAAAAAGGTTATGGAGATACGTAAGGAAAAAGGCAGACCACATTATTCCTCCAGTATTTATGAAGACCATGATAAAAAACATCCACTGGGATCATGAAGAGAGAAATGTACTATGAGAGTTAATTTGACGTATACCACGGATCAACAAGGTGATTAGAAAGCATTGGCCGATTCTGACTTCAGATAATAAGATCAAAGGAATTGTAGGGGAAGCTCCGAACTTTTTGTTTAAGAATAAGAAAAATCTTAGAAGGCTACTATGTAATAAAGATGCCACCAAGTATAGTACTGATAAGATTTATTCATGTCCTACAGGAATGAGGAAATGTGGCTTTTGTAAAGTTTGCAATGTGATTAATTGTACTAAGATGTTTATACATCCAGTCACTCAACAGAAATTTGTTTTTCATGGATCAACCAACTGTTTAAACAAGAATGTTGTCTATATTGCCACATGCACCTTATGCACTGCATTCTATGTAGGGAAGATGAATATGAAACTTAAAGAAAGGATCATTAAGCATCATTCGGATATACGTAATAGAAAGGAAACTAATTCTTTATTGACTCATATCCATGACAATGAGGGGCACAGCTTCATATTTATGGTAATTTCTCTGTTGTTGCCTACAAAAAGGGAAGGACATTTAGTTAACTTGACAGAACGAGAAGAAGCTAAATGGATTAAAAGGCTCAGAGCAGATTGTTCCCCTGGGCTAAATGGATGTGTTCCACTTAAACCTTTTCTTAAACATCGGAGAATAGCTCAACATGTTTCTTCGTAAAGCTTACTTTTTATTTATTATTTACAGTTTTCCTTCTATATTGCAATGTGGTATTGTTTTAGATATGATGAGGCTCCTCAAATAAGTCACCGTGAAATAGCTATCCCAAGGAGTAACATCGGGCGCAAGAGAAGGTGTGTGCTAATTATGAGCTTTGGATTGGCTAGAACTGTGTGAATGGCCTTTATGAACGAAGGATCGACGTAGCTTTGTGACTATGGTTAGACCTCTTTGATGTTGGTCTATCCTTCTGTTTTATCCTAGTAGTAGCTACTTAACACTACCTAAAATTTTGTTTCCAAGACACTCTCTTATGTATTAAACTTTTAAAAGGCACGAAAAAGTTTAGTTGCAGCCTCTGGAGGTGTGTGTACTATGACTTCTCTGATTGGTTATGGATTTATGAGTGAATTAAGTCAGTTAATATGGAGTGCTTGTTTATACAGCGAACCTTATTGGATGTTAATGATTTTTAAACTTGGAAACCTGGACTATCAGTCGGATCTGAAGAAGGCTTGAATAGCTGAAAGCGCTTGTCCGTTTCTCATACAGGGTTTCTTTTGTGTTTTTACCAGCGTTTTTATTTGTGGAATTAAAGAGTCTATTTTATTCATAGCCAGTGGCTTTGTCATGGTGCAACGCTCATCTGTTTTATACATTTTATGTTTTGCTGTTGAGCGTTCTTTAACGAAGCTCCCTCCTTTCATTTTATGGCACACACTATATCAGTGTTGCCCTTGGCCAGTTGACATGTGAGGAAAGTCCAGTTGTGGGTACAGCAACTGAAAACAACAAGGGTTTAACTTTTAGGTAACTCATGAATAATAAAAGCCTGACCATGGGTGCATCAGACCTAGCCTAGGGAGTTCACATCGTGGACCTCAAAGTGTAGGAATTTTGAGCCTCAGAGAGCAAAAACTTCACATAACCATCATTGAGAAGATGGTGGTAGTCTACTCTTTGAAGGCATTCTAGGCTGCCCTGAATATTGTTTTAGACAACACCACAGTGATATGGTACATAAACAGGGGTCACCGACTAGGCTTGGGACCAGGCTATGCAGGCTTATATGCCCTTGTCAGCCAGCACAGGAGAATTGCATTGCAGATCAGTTGAGCAGAACCTCTTTAGAACCTCATGTGTGGGTGCTCTATGGGAAGAAATCCCTAGAGCTAACAGTCAGATGGGGTGGCCTAGAGATTGACCTTATTGCTTTTCCAGCCTTAGATGGGCAGTTTTGTTTCTCTAACCAGCAGCTGAAAAAAATCTGCAGAGCACAAACTGGCTTCAGTAGTGGACAAATTCTTATTAAATGGGACAAGTCTGTTTTGCTATGCTTTTCGACCAATGCACTTGCATCTCAGGAAAATCCAGATAGTTGAGTAGGGGAGGCCAGAAATGATTCTCATAACCCCTTTCTGGACAAGACAGTACTGGTTCTCTTACCTTAGTCATTTGGCAAAGGAGGAACCTTTCCTAATGCCTCATCATATGAACCTCCTGGTGTGCAGGGTACCCCAGATACACACCAGTGTCACCATGTTGAACTTGTTAGTGTAGAGGTTATCTTCCTACAATTTGCACTCCTTTACTCTAATGGTGTGCTTAACATTATGAAGAAAGCTAGGAGGCCAGGTACTAGGAAATCATACCAAGCAAAACAGAAAAGATTTTCCTTCTGGTGTCAAAGGAGGAAACCACACCCTAAACCAATGGATGTTCTGCTGGTTTTGCAATACCTGCCCAATCCGTTTGGTACAAGCCTAGCTTATACCTTAGTGAAGGTACACTTGTCTATTATAGCTGTTTGTTTGCCAGTAAACCCTCATTGGTATCCATACCACCAGTGATGTAGTTTCTAAATGGCATCTTTCACCTCAGGCCTACCAGACTTTGGCCCTGGCCTAGGACCTGAACTGTGTGTTAGGCAAACTAACCTTGCAACCCTTTGAACCAGTCATGTCCATAAACCTGAAATTCTTGACCTGGAAAACAGCATTCTTCTATGCAGTCATTTCTGTCAGGAGAGTAGTGGAACTTCAGTACTTAATGTGAAAAAAAAACTTGACTTATTTTCCACAAGGAGAAGGTAACTGCACACTAATCCTTCTTCATGCCTAAGATGGTGACAGAACTCGTCCTTAGTCAACTATCTCTTTTCTTTCCTACACCTGAGAACAAAGAGGAAAGAATCTTTCACTCATTGGATGTTTATAGACAATTAGAATATTTATTGTTTTGACTGAAGTAAAGCCATCAGGAAATCAAAACAGTTATTCGTCTCCTTTGAGAAAAGCAACCAAAAGATGGTTGTCTCCAAGGAGCTCATGTTGAAATGGATAGCACACTGTATTCATTTTTGTTACAAAGCGAGTGGGAAATCATTACAAGAAAATATCTGACTGCAGTTTTCTAGTTGCATGGCATCCACTACTACACTCCTGAAGGGGGATAGAGCCAGCATATCTTAGAGGCATCAAACACCTTTTCAGAGCACTGCAGGCGGAATGTGACTTTTAATGCATGAGCAGGGTTCACCTCTGCCATCCTTTGAAGCATGAGCTACTTTTTTCTGTCTGCAGTAATCCACCATTATACTTTTTCGGGAGTCGGGGGGGGGGGGGGCATCTGTAGGTATCCACATGAAGAACATGGTATGGTTGTTTAAAGAACATACTATAATGGCAGATGTTTAGGTATGGTGACTGTTGCTGTCATATTTCCTTCCCTCCTTTGCTGCTTGTTGCTGTTACTTTGGGTAACTGAGGCCAGAGTGGATACCACATTACATCACCCTGTACTCACTATTATTTATACTCTAGAGGGATGGAATTCACTGTGTCTTAGACCAGTGATTCAGGTGCTGGTACTGATTTAAGGAGCGGCAAGAAATAGCCAAATGGTGCCGGGAGACACCGCCTAAGTACGAAGTATGTGAAGATGTTCAAAGAAATGTGAAATCAGTCCAGCCACAGGGGATGGGTACCCCACTGTGAAATTAAAGCCAGAAGCTGAAATCCTCTCTTAATCCCTTTGTCATTTAATACTGTGCCTTATGTCTGTTATCTGAAACTCTTGTCATAGTTGGGATTTTATGTATTGTTGACGCAGTAGGTGATCTGATCCAAAATGGGTCTTTTTCGCCCACAACCTAGACCGAGGGGAAAAGCAGGACATAGAATATTAATAATAGTCAGACCATTGACCAGCAAGCAAAATAATAAAAATGCCAACAGCAAAAGTATTCAGAAAATATTAAGAATACAATGACTAAATAGTTGTGTGAATTACTTAATTTAAAAGGTCTTTGTTCATCGTGCATACAGCTGCAGTCATAACAGATGGGTTTTCCTGCCGTCAGGCGGGTCCTCGGTTGACCGAATTCCAAAGTCTAGGTCCGGCGTCGGTTGTCGTCGCTTCTTCCCTGACGTCAGTGCGACAGGGGTATAAAAGAACCAGCCAATGCCATTTTCATCAGTCTTTCTTGCCGCGCGGTGCCCGAAGCAGAAGCAGTTCGCAAGTGCCGGTCGGCCAGCTCCTGAGATTACGAATATTTTTCAACCGAAGACTTCTTGAAAGCTAAGTACCCCGTTGGGGAAACTTTTCTTGCCTCAGACCGATGTCAGACAAAGTTAATAATTGCATTTCATGTGGGAAGCAAATACCACATAAGGATTTCCATTCCCTCTGTATACCTTGCTTAGGCCCAGACCACGACGTCTCGGCCTGTCGTTTTTGTGCTACATTCAACAGACGCACTATTAAGCGTCGGGCGGAGTTCGCCCAACACTATTTTGGCAAAATGTTTAATTACAACGTCGTCGGATACTCCGACTCCAGTTTTGAGTAAACGACGTAAAGATAAGGACCGACATACAAGGTCCGCGACTTCTACCGACACCACGCTAAAGCCGACTACATGTGCTCCGGTTCTCAGCGAGGCGCCTACGCAGCCCCTGACTACCGATGACACTTTATTAGCGGTATCTTCTGTGCCCGAGGTCGCAGACTCTGCAATATTTGTCATGGAAAACAGCCTTCCTTCTAGCTGTCACCTCAGCACGCAGGGTTTCGGAACTACAAGCCCTCATGGCTGTGCAGCCTTTCATCATTTTCCATCAGGACAGAGTTTCCTTACGAACCAATCCTTCATTTATGCCAAAGGTAGTATTCAGGGTAGCCTTGAATCAGGCTATCCACTTACCTACCTTTTACCCTAATCCACAAAACAAAGGGGAGAGACTACTACATTCCTTGGACATTCACAGACAGCTCCGTTATTATTTGGACAGAACAAAGCCTTTCAGAAAATCAGAGCAATTCTTTGTGTCCTATGCTACAGGTGCTCAAGGGAAGCCTGTTTCCAAACAGATAATCTCAAAATGGATAGCCCACTGCATATGCTTTTGTTACTCTTTCAGTGGTAAAACTGTACCTACAGGCATCAGATCTCACTCCACAAGGGCCACAGCTACCTCTGCAGCTTTCCTCAGGGGGGTTCCTACCAAAGATATTTTGGAAGCAGCCACTTGGAGTTCTGTACATACTTTGTCCAAGCACTATCACCTACCATTATACTCCAAAACTAGAGCGGGCTTTGCCACTGCAGTCTTGCAGGGCATCCTGGCTCCTCTTAGTTCCACTTAGTGCCTACCACCCCTTTATTAGCTTTGGGATTCTGCCCGTCTGTTATGACTGCAGCTGTATGCACGATGAACATAGTACAGTTTTGTACCTACCATAAATGTAGATGTTCGAGTGCTAATACAGCTGCAGTCCAGGTTTTCCTCCCTCCTTCCCCTCCTGGGACAGGCCTAATGGCTAACACCTCCTCATACAACCTCATTGGGGTATTCTTTTATGGTGTATTTGCTTGCAACTACTGTTTTTTGATCATATTGCATTTGCATTATTACATAAATTTATGTTTTGCCTTCCTTCTGGGGGCACCTGACATCTGGGGCAAGAAAAACTGAAGAAAATGGCGTCGGCTGGTTCTTTTATACCCCTGTCGCACTGACGTCAGGGAAGAAGCGACGACAACCGACGCCGGACCTAGACTTTGGAATTCGGCCGACCGAGGACCCGCCTGACGGCAGGAAACCCCATCTGTTATGACTGCAGCTGTATTAGCACTCGAACATCTACATTTATGGTAGGTACAAAACTGTACTTTCTGTGATAGGGATGGGAAGTACCTAATATACCAGAAAGTTGTCATGTGGTCCTGACTTTTTCAGACTGTGAATCCACAATCAGTGTCCTGTAAGAAATCCTTTCAAAGTATTACATTGATGATGCTTTATTATTTATATTTTTGAAAACTGAACATGAGCAGTAATGTAAAAGCCTTTCGAAAGGTGATGCAGTATGACCCTGGTTGAACCCAAAAATGTTCCACTACGACTGGAGTTCTTAAAATAGAATAAAATAAAATATGAAGCTTAAAAGTAATAACAAGAAGGTGTTTTTACAGTGAGGATAATTCAGAAAATGGGAGTGGACCCCAGAAAGTCAAGGATAACCACTGTCATAGTTTAATTCAAATAGAAACATTGTTCATTAACCTTAAGCATTGCAGAGTTCAAAAAAAAATATTTATATTTACCCCCCTATATAATTGTCCAAACTTTTTTGAAGATTGACATTGACAAGAATTTCTGAATAAACAGGCATACCATTCCACAGATTAAGAACCTTTTGAGTTATAAGCCTATCTTTTGTCTTTGATTTCTGTTTATTATATGTTTAAGGCCATGATTCAATACTAGGATATACTTCAGCCTTTGTTAAACCAGTTGCTTGCCTACGATCAGAATTGTTACATGCAGTACATACCAAACACAAGTTTCCCTAAATGCTTCAGTCTCAAGTCCACGTAATTATTTTATTTATTCTTTTTGTAAACTTCCTTTGAATCATTTCTAAATTTCCTGTGTCAGTGATAGAATATAATTTATTTTGTAATCTATCACGAGTCATTATAGTTATAAATTCTTTAATACCACATGACTTCTAGTTTCCAGCTTACCCAATAGAAGCCCAGATTGTCTTAAAGCCTTAGTCTTTTTGATTTCTATTTGGTACTTAAAATTCGTGTCTTTATCAATAAACATACTTACGAGCCTTAGTTTAGTCAGTTATCTCCAAAACCGTATTCTCATCCTTGTATTACCCCATTTATAATTACCAAAAGTTAAGACCTTAGATTTTTTACAATTAAACTGTAGCCCAAATTCCGTAGTCCAATTTTCAGTTTCAAATAAGTAAATGTCTTTCCTTTTCACTGTTGCAGTATTCATAATGTGGGATCTCCTGCCAAGGATAGCCCAATGTTCAACCAGTATACCAAAGCCTTTACATCCTCTTAGCATCATACATCAGTTGTATACTCCTCACATAGGCATAGGGCATAAAGGTGACCTATGTATACTCCATACTCTGAACTCCTTTGCCACCAGTCCGAATGCCACAGTTGAACGTTGGTCTGAATGCCCTGATCTGAGGAGCTTCTACCAAGCTGTTTACAGATAAATGCCCCATTGGGGTTCCAACTTTTCCTTCCTTTACTTGTGTACTTAGGGTACGTGTCATCCAGGAGGGGAAAATGTCAGTGTGGGAGGCAGGTTTCCCCATAAAGACCATCATGTGAAGTGTTAATTCTGCCTAGGTGCTTTACACAATCATACTTTGTGTACCGTTTGATAGGATTTTGCTCCTAAAACATTAAGCAGTCATCTGTTCTCTTTATCCATTTATCTTGACAACCAACATCTCATACTTTTGACCTGGATATCATGTTCAAATCTGCCTACCCCTAGGCACAGCAATCTTAAAAAGAAAGGCAAGAAGTCTTTGTCTGACTGTGCCTCTGTCCAGCCTCCCCCGGACATCTCTCATAAGATGATTGAAGACCTCAAAGACTGTCCTGTGCTAACACCTGTTTCTTCTGTCGCAACTGTGTCAGAGGCCAGCATGGAACTGACTTCTCACATATCCTCTTGAGGCAATGCAGATATCCACAGTGGACATTGAGGGTGAACCACAGGTGATATTTTCTGAATGGTCTAGGGGGGATTCCCCAGATTCTAGTATGGAAAGGGGTCCCTGGTACCATTACTGAGTCTTGGCATGACTCTGAGCCTCCTAGGTTGGTCAAAGCTATCATCCCTTTGAAGAGAGCAGAACACTAAGTGCATTACTCTCATTGCTAAGAATTCTCAGAGGGAATGGAAGGATTTTATCCAAGGATTGTTCAATGTCCAGATGGCCTTAAGACCACCTCAAGGGTGTCTGTTCCTCTTCTTGGTCCTTTACTCCAGCCACAAGGACTAGGGAGCCTGACTCTTCAGATGAGTAGGTGGATTTAGGAGATGAATCATTGGCCTACTCCTCACAAATTACCTATTCTTTAGACTGTGGGTCTGAGAAAGAGGATTCCTTGAGTCCAGACCCTCCCTTTCAGAGTTGCCCGTCAGGGACGCAGTAGTTTGCATGATGGAGTATTTCAAGTAGAACTGCTTGCATATATCTGATATTCAAAACAGTTATTATGAGCAGTTGCAGATGGACTCTCCTAAACCTTCTGTTGTACTCCCGTGTTGAATGCCTTGATGATTCATTTGCAGCTGCCTTTTTGGCTCCTGATTCACAACCTCTGGCACCTAAGAAGCCTGACCATTTTTATAAAGGTCCTGATGCTTTTCAGTACCTCTACAAGTGTCCTTATTCAGATCCTGCTATGGTCTTGTTTTCTTGCTGACAAGCCATCTAAGCTTTTGCCTTCTTCAAACTCCTTTTTTTCTGATAAAAGGCTATGGAAAGGCTGGGGAAAATTGTATAGTTCTGCCACTCTAGCCATCAGGGCCATTAATTATCAACCCATATGACCAGGTGTGTTTTGGCCCCTTTGTCACAGCCTTGGAAGGCTTTGTCTGACCTTCCTGACTCTGAAGGTGAAACTGCTGTCCTCTCCTTATTGAGTTCCACTTCTCAGGTCTGAGGTTGCCCATCACTCCATCAAATGTTGTTGTGCTACAGCTGATGAATCATCTGATGCTGATGCTGCTTCTGGTTCAGTTACGAGGATCTTGGCTTTGCCTCTAAGCTTTACCTGAATATGTTAAGTCCAAGCTCCTAGATGTTCCTTGGAACAATCAAAATCTCTTTGGTACAGCTGCTGTTGACTTGTTTAAGACTCCACAAGACAAGACAAAAGTAAATTGAAGTAGGATCTTAAACAAATCTTTATTTCTCTCATACCCAGATTTCAGAGAAACAATCTTTCTAAATCTGCCTTTGTGCATAGACAACCTTGTCAGCCTTCTAAAGAGAAAAGGGTCCCTGATAGTATGTTTGCTGATAAGCCCACCCAGACTTGTAAAACTCAAAAGTCCTTGTGTCAGGACAAATCAGCCTCCATCTGACATATTTTCTCCACTTCCCCTCCTCCAGATTCCCTTGACTCTCATCCTTTCCCTGTCTGGCAACAGATAACTTCAGACTCCTGGGTTCTAGCCATTATCTGTCACAGTTATTTTATGGTATAGAAGTCACCCCCCCTCCTGGTCTTCCTCAAACTTCTCCAGACCAACGTCCTCATTTTTTTTGAATTTTGCAGGATTCACTAGATCAGGACACCATTCATTCCAGTATCCCAAAGAGGAACAGGGTATTACTCCAGAATGTTTCTGGTTTGAAGAAAAGAGGGACCTTAGGGACTGGTCCTAGACCTTTCCTTTCTAAATACCTTTGTAAAGATTCCTTCCTTTTGGATGCTTTACCTCCAGACTCTGTTTACCCTCTTACTTCCACAGGCTTTTCTGATCTTCGTAAACCTAAAGGATGCCTATCTTTATATTTCCATTCACCCTCTGTTCAGGAAGTTTTTATTTTCTGTGGTGTCTTCTTCTCATGTTTAGTTTACTGCTTTGCCGTTTGGTATTTCTATGGCCCCAAGGGTGTTCACCAGATGTCTGTCTCCTGCCATAGCCTTTTGCAGGCTTCAGGAAATCTAGATATTCCCATATCTGGATGACCTGCTTCTTCAGGCTCCCTTGCAATCCAGTCTTTTGCAAGATCTGAACTTCACCATGCTTCTTTTGTGCAGTCTGGGACTCAGCATCAGTCTCATGAAGTCAAGTCTGATTCCTTCTTAAGACCATGCTTTTTCTGGGTTGCAGAATCCAAGCCATTCCTGTGTTGACTTTTCTTCCTCTTCCAAGATTTTGTCTCTTGACAGTCTGCTTCCCCTTTCTCTCATTTCTCCAAGGGAATTTCTTAGGCTCTTGGGATTCCTGACATCTACCTTTCCCATGTGCCCCTTTGCCGAACTTCACGTGAGGAAACTTCAGTAGTATCTGAAGATGGTTTGGCTCCAGTACAGCTTTCCAGTTCACTTACTTCCTTGTCTCAAACTCGAGTTTCACTGGTGGTTTCAGCAGATCTCTCTCAATCCAGGACTGCCTTTTCAGACTCCTCCCTGTTGAAGAGCTGTTCACAGACGTTTCCAGTCTCTAAGGGTTCAGGGTCTGTGGCCCTTTCATCAGAAGTCAGACCACATTAACATAAAAGAAAAGAGAACACTCAGTCTTACTCTTTAGGTCTTCCATTTTCTTTGGTTTTCAGGCTCTTTAAAGGTCTTTACAGACAACACCACAGTTGTGGTACATCAACAAACAGGGAAACCTAAGGTCTTATCTTTTTTTGCAGACTAGCCCTCTAGGCCTGGGATTTGGCTATCTGCCATCAGGTAACCCTTAAGGAGGTCTGCATCACTTCAGAATACAACTTTGTGGTGGACTCCATGAGCAGATCCAAGACACAACCTTACAAATGGATGCTTCACAGAGAGATGTTTTTGGACATAGTACATCGGTAGGATATTCTTCAAGTGGATCTTTTTGCCTCCCTTCTATACAGACAACTTCCTCACTTCTATTACAGAGTCCTAAGTCCTCTGACTTGGAAGGTGGATGCTATGTCATTTTCTTGGAAGGAGATGTTCCTATTTGCTTACCCTCCTTTTCCTGTACTTCCCAGAGTCCTGCACAAGATCAGGAAGGACTCTCTAAGAATCTTGCGGGTGACTCCTTTTTGGCCCAGACAGCACTGGTTTATCCATCCTTCCTTGCCAGAGGCAGTCATCACAAGTTATCACACCAGATGGATCTTCTCACACAAGACAAAGGGGTCTCTTATTCACCCTCACTTTCCCCTCTTCAATTGATCCTTTGGGTATAGGATTTTGATCTCATGTAGACACCACTTTTCTCAGGAAGTGCTTATGGGTCTGCGGGAGGTCAGGAAACCCACTTCTAGAAAATCCTATATGTCTAAATGGAAAAAAAAATCTGTTTGGTGTCTTAAGCATCACCAGGAGCCTTCTTAGTGGAGGTTGGTCCCTTTGGCCCTTTTTTACTTGTGTGAACCACTCCATGGTGGGTTAGCTTATCCTTCTGTTAAAGCTCACTTGTCACCAGTATCTGCTTGTTTGCCATTGTACCCACCATTGGCCTCTTGTTTTGAGGTCAAAATATTCCGTAAAGGTATCCTTCATATCAGTCCTCGAAGAAAACCTATTCCTCCCTCTTGGGACCTTAATTTTGTCCTTGAAAAACTGACTCAGGCTCGTTTTGAGCTTTCCTCTTCTTTTTGTAACACTGCACCTTGAAGACTGTTTTGTTGATTGCCCTTACTTCATCCAAGAGAGTTTCTAAACTTCAGGCTCTGATGGCAATTCCTCCCTTTTTGATTTTTTTCATAGGACCAGGGTATCTCTGTGAACTAATCCTTCATTTATGCTCAAGGTAGTCAGTGAGTTGACTCTTAATCAGTCTGTCCAGCTTCCTTCCTTTTTATCTGCTAGTGAGAAGGCTCTTCACACTTTGGCTCTACATAGACAGCTCAAGTATTATTTGAATAAGATAAAAGCTATCCATAAATCTGAGCAGCTTTTTGTTTCTTTTCTTACCTGGACATTCGGTTAGGTGGTTTCTAAGCAAACCATCTTCTCCTTTTTGTTATTCTTTACATAGAAAGCCAATTACTGCTTCCGTTTGAGCCCACTGTATGAGGGCAGTGGCCTCTTCTGGAGATTTCTTCAAAGGTTTGGTTACTTGATCTATCTTTGAAGCTACTGCTTGGCCCTCTGTCCACACCTTTAGTAAATATTACAAGTTGGATGTCATTTCCAGAGCCAGGACAGGATTTGCCAGGACTATCCTGCATGGGTTTTTGGAGGGCTCCTCTGTGCCTTCATCCTCCCATCCTTTACAGTAGATTTGGTAATCTCCCACATGATGTTCTTCATGTTTCACTGTTGCAGTCATCACATTTGGGTTATCCCTGTCAGGGTAGCCCTTGGCCGGCCCAAATACCAGAGCCTTAGTATTTCTGCTTCAGTTGCTGTCGCTTGAGGACTGACGTCAGGTCATCAGTGGTATAAAGTAAGGCAGCCGATGCCATTACATCAGTCTTTCTTGCCCTGGAGCCTGATCAGAAGTAGTTTGCACGAGTGCCGGTCGGCCGCTACCTGAGGTTTTGTTTCTGAATTGAAGTTGAAGTCTTCTAAAGCTAAGTACCCCATTGGGGAGCCTTTTTTCTTGCACTAACCAATGTCAGAAAAAGTTAATAATTGTCTCGCCTGTGGAAAGCAAATACCACACCGAGACTTCCACTCTTACTGCGTCACTTGTCCAGGCCCAGACCACGACATCCCCCATTGTCGCTTCTGTGCTTTATTTAACGCCAGAACTATCTGTCGTCGGGCCCTTATTGTAACCAGATATTTTCGTTTACAGTCCTCGAATTCCAATATGGCTTTGGTAAGCCATCCAACAGCAGATCTTCCGAAAAAAACGTAAAGATAAAGACAGAGACAGATTGCACAAGTCCAAACCTTCCGATGACACTTCCGTTAAGCTAGTTGTCAGTCCTCCGGTACTCAGTAGCCGCTTTCGCAGCCCATGATGCCTGCTTCAGTTGATTCGCAGGCCGCTACTGTGACCCTTTCGGAGTCCGATATACTGCAAAACTCTTCTTTGTCTAAGGATCATGTGGTCGTCTCTAACTTGGATGAGTCCGGAGCCGCTAAGCAGGCACCAGCTTCCGAGGAAGTCCTTCACACCACCGAATCTCGACACAAACTGACGTCTTCTTTAACGACTACCGTTCTTTCGAAAACAACTGAATTCCTTAGGCCCAGGGTTCGAACCACACCCAAGAAACCGACTACCCACCCTCAAGTGCCTGCTACCTTGCCTCAGTCTGAAATGCTTAAAATGGCAGAAGACCTTATCATTGCTGATCAGGGGAAGCCAAGCTACCCCCTCAAAAAGGAAAAGAGATCTGTCCCCAGTAGTTTTGTCTCAACAAGAGTCAGATAAATCTGATGCATCTGACTATGAAGACATGCAGCTCCTCTCCACTTATGAGGATTCTGATGCAGAGGAATCCATTCCTTCAACCTCTCCCCCAGAGGATTTTTCCTTTGGGGAAACCCTGCATACTTTAGGGGAGCATTTTCAATGGGAGAGTCAGGACTACCCTCAGTCTAAAAAGAGACTCAGGGAATTCCTAGATCTTCCACAACACAGACCCTTGGCCATTCCCCCCAGTGCCCAGTCCTGGATGTGATGGATGACGTTTTACTTGAATCCAGCTTGACTCCTGACACCCTACCTCCTGCTCCTAGAAATCCTGACCGGTACTACAGAGTCCCTGACTCACACAAATATCTTTTTAAAAATCCAACAGCTGACCCTGAGGTCATTTCTCAAGGGCCAAAAGGGATTAAAGCAACCTCTGCTAAGAATCTCACTCCCTCAGACAGGGATTCCCGTGCATTGGACAGATTGGGTAAAAGTATACACCTCAGCTATTTTTGCTATCAGGGCACTAAATTGTCAGTTTCATATGCTTAAATATCAGCAACATACCTTGGAACTCCTTAAACAAAGAATGTCTTCCTTTCCTGCTTGGGCAGAATCTAAGGGTTTACAAGACTTAATGCATTCTGCAAGTCAAGTAACTAAACACACTTTGCACTGTGGTTTTGATGCCCTAGAAGCTTCTTGCAGGGCAGCAGTCACTGGATCTGTCATTAGAAGACATCCATGGCTTAAGGAACAACCCCTGCCAGACCGTGTCATATCTAAATTGTTGGATGCCCCCTTGCACAAAGATAACTTATTTGGCACTAAGGCAGAAGAGGTCTTAAAAAAGATGGAAGAAAAAGCAAAATCTATGCAAACAGTTAAAGATTTATTACAGGTCCAGCCTCCTAGGTTCAGCAGGCATTTTCCCTCCAAGCACTGGTCCTTTCCTGCTCTGCGTGAACAGGCCCAGCCTAGGCCCCGTGGAAACACCCCCCCCCCCAGACAGCACCCCCAGGGAATGCAGAGATCTAAGCAGTGGACTACTTCCACTGCAAAACCAGGGAGTTCTAAGCCACCCCCTTATGGCAAGAACTCACAATGACTCACCTCTTCCCGACCTCCCCTCTGCCCACCTTCATTTACCTCTAGGAGGCAAACTCTCCTTTCACTCAAGCACCTGGGCCACCATTACCAAGGACCAATGGGTTCTGAACATTGCATCTCATGGATACAAATTCTCCTTCCACACCCGAAAGAGTTCCCAGATCTATCACCATATCAGTAAGCAGAGGCTCAAAAGCAAATCCATTCCCTCCTCTCTTTGAGGGCAGTAGAGCACGTTCCGGCAGAACAGACAGGCAAAGGCTTCTACTCCAGAATTTTTCTGGTGCACAGAAAAAAGGTCACCTGGTGCCCCATCCTCAGTCTATCCATTCTAAATACCTTCCTGGTGATCCCAAAATTCAAAATGCTCACCCTCCAGCAGCTGCTACCCATGCTCTCCAAGGACGCTTGGCTAGCCACCCTAGATCTAAAAGAGGCCTACCTCCACATTCCTATCAGGGAATTGTGCAAAAAATATTTCCGCTTCAGGGCAGGATCTCAACATCTGCGCTTCTCTTTTGCTTATCTACTGCTCCCAGAGTTTTCACAAAATGCCTTTACAAGACAAAGGAATATTCAAATTTACCCCTACTTAGACAACTGTCTTATTCAGGCAGACAGCCAGGAAAAGCTGCTCAAACACCTGGCCCATGTAAAGAGCCTACTAATTTCCCTAGGGTACACAATCAACGAAAATAAATCAAAACAGGTGCCCACCCAAAGGATAATCTTCCTGGAAGCAAGTCTGGACACAGCATCCCAGATGGCATACCTTACACCAGAGAAACAGATTTTCCTGTCAGCATCTTGCATACTCCTCATTCCATATGTCAGACTGCATATGAGGAAACTTCAGTGGTACCTAAAGAACCTTTGGGTGTCAACACTCTCAAGACCTGGAAACTCTTCTACCTATAATCCCTTGCCTCAGAAAGGAATTTCTTTGGTGGGCAGCAGCATGCTCCCACAACAAGGGACTGCCCTTCTTCCCACACCCTGCCACCCAGACCCTCACCACAGATGCATCAGACTATGCTTGGGGTGCACACCTGGACAGCAGGTGCATACAGGGCCAATGGAGCCCACAGCAAAAATCCCTGTACATCATTCAAAAAGAGATGATGGCTGTGCAACACGCCTTGATAGCTTTCAAACCCCTTTTCTCTCCCGGGGTTCTCCTGATCAAAATAGACACCACCACTGTGGTGTGGTACATCAACAAGCAGGGAGGGACTCACTCCTACCCTCTGTGCAGGCTGGCCATGACCCTTTGGCTCACAGACTCTTCCATGCAGCTACACCTGTTAGCACAATACCTACTAGGCTCTCTCAACTCCCTGGCAGACCAATTAAGCAGAAACCTTTTGGACTCGCATGAGTGGCAGCTCACCAGAAGTACCTTCTTCCTAATAACTCAGAAATGGGGAACCCCAAAGGTTGACCTCTTTGCCTCCCACACCAAGCATCAGCTCAGCAAATTCTGCACCAGGGAGCATCAATGCATGGCTTGGAAAGTGGATGCCCTGTCCTTCCCATGGGTTAACCTCTCAGTCATTGCCTTTCCTCCCCTACCTCTCATCCCCAGGGTACTGCTCAAAATAAGGGAGGAAAAACCAAGGAACATGCTTATAGCTCCAGACTGGCCCCTACAGCACTGGTACCCCTTGCTGTGCAGCCTGTCCCCACTGCCTCCATGGCATCTTCCTTATATTCCAAACCTCCTAACCCAGAAGAAAGGGGAATTCATGCATCCCCAATTGCAGACAATCAGTTTGGCAGCTTGGCTTATTCCCTAACCCCGAACTAGTCTGCCATCCTCAGGAAACAGGTTCTGGATGTTATCCATGAGGCCAGACACCCTAGCACCAGAAAGTCTTATGCAGATAAATGGAAAAGGTTCTGCACCTGGATCCAGGCTAAGGAGGCCAATACGGCACAGCCTTCCATCCTGGATTACTTAGCTGACCTACTACACAGTGGTCTCTCTTTCTCCTGTATAAAAATTCATGCCTCTGCTATTTCTACTCATTTTCCCACTGAGCAGCCCCTTTTCTCACACCCTGTGATCAAACAGTTCCTCAGAGGGGCTAGCAACTTGAGGCCCCCCAGAAGGGCACCAACACCAGCTTGGGACTTTAACTTTGTCTTGGAAAAGCTCACCCTGCCTCCTTTTGAACCAGCTTTTTTTGCAGAGCTAAAAGTTCTCTACTGGAAGTCAATCTTCCTTCTGGCCGTCACTTCAGCCAGAAATGTCTTTGAGCTGCAAGCACTCATGGCTGTGGAACCCTTCATCATCTTGCATGCAGACCAGGTATCCCTCAGAAGTAACCCATCCTTCATGCCCAAGGTGGTGTCTAGTGTGGCTCTCAACCAATCCATTAATTTGCCCACCTTCTTTCCTAATCCCCAGAACAAAGGGGAAAGGATTCTTCACTCTCTAGATGTGCACAGACAGCTCAGATACTATCTGGACAGGAATGAACCCTTCAGAAAGTCTGATCAATTGCTGGTTAGCTTTGCTACAGTGGCAGAAGGCAAAGCCATCTCCAAGCAAACAATTTCCAAATGGATGGCACACCACATCTATTTCTGCTACAAACAGCATGGTAAGCCTCCCCCCAAGAGGGTCAGGACACACTCCACTAGAGCATCCTCCGCCTCTGCAGCTTTCCTCAGAGGAGTCCCCACCAGGGACATCCTGGAGACTCTCACCTGGACATCTGTTCACACTTTTACCAAGCATTGCCACCTGCCTCTGTTCTCCAAATCCAGGGCAGGGTTTGCCTCTGCAGTCTTGCAGGGCATCCTAGCCAGCCCCTAACTTACCTGACTGCCTCCACCCATTTCCTCAGCTTTGGGAATCTACCCAAATGTGATGACTGCAGCAATGAAACATGAAGAACATAGTACAGTTGTGTACACTTACCATAAATGTAGATGTTCGAGTGTAATCACTGTTGTAGTCCTGGTTTCTCTCCCTCCATCCCCCTTTTTTCTCTTTCTCCTTTTGTTACCATTCTTCCTTGTTGTTCTCCTTTCCTTACAAGGGACATTTTGGTATTTATTTTCCACTGGGGGGGGGTTCTTCCACCAGAACCTGGCCTCCGACTTTGGGGGCTCCTGACAGGTTAGGGCAAGAAAAACTGATGTAATGGCATCAGCTGCCTTACTTTATACCACTGACAACCTAACATCAGTCCTCAAGCGACA
Organism: Protopterus annectens; assembly: GCF_019279795.1. Classification (NCBI taxonomy): domain Eukaryota; kingdom Metazoa; phylum Chordata; order Ceratodontiformes; family Protopteridae; genus Protopterus; species Protopterus annectens. Next base: position 235,299,064 of record NC_056745.1, read on the forward strand.
GCAAACGATGCAGAAATACTAGGTCTCTGGTATTCGGGCTGGCTGAAGGCTACCCTGGCAGGGATGACCCAAATGTGATTACTGCAACGGTGAATACACTCAGAACATCTACATTTATGGTAAGTACACACAACTGTACTCTATGAATACCGCAGCAGTGATAAGGAAGGGGATAATACAGTTGTGTATAACTTTATCATAACAGTAGATGTCTTTTTCACTGTTGCATTATTTAGTATCTCCCTCCTGCCCCTTTGTTTTTTTTTTCTTATGTTAGTAACTCTTTGCTGGCCAAGGAGTCTTTGACTCTTTTTTTATGTTTCTTTTTCCCCTCTGGATATTCATGTTCTCCTTTCTGCTGGGGGTTGCTATAGCTCTTCTTGGGCACTTCGGTTCTGAGTATGGAGCATATGTATGTAACCTTTATGTCCTATGCCAACACAGGGAGCATACACCCGATGTATGATGCTAGGAGGATGTAAAGACTTTGGTATACTGACTGGAATTTGAGCTATCCTTGTTAGTAGATCCCACATGTTATAAATACTGTAACAGGGAAAAGGATATCTACCGTTATTGTAAGATTTTATGCAACTGTACTTTATTTAAACATTCCACAGCCTCCTGATCACATATTTTGCTTCCTACCTTACAGCTGTCTGCATATTTAGTAAGTCAGAATTTAGGTGAAGTAGGCGTGTGTGCAGAAAGAATATTAAAAAAAAATAGGTCCTAACACTGAGCCCTTTGAGGGTCCCTTAGATAACTTTTTCCAGTTCGGCTGTAACCATGAAGTACTACACATTGTCTCCTATTAACCAACCAAATAGTGATCCATCTTATTACGTATGGATTTACATTGCTGATTAACTGTCTTTGTATAATCTGGTCATGTGTTAAAACTGAAAGCTTTAGACGTGTAAATAAATCACTACACTTTTTTTCCTTTTAATTTAGAGATTGTTTTGTAGAAGTCTATTTGCCCATTAAGGGTAAATCTACCTTTGAAAAATGCATACTGATTTTTATCCAAACATCAGCTGTATATACCTTCCTTTTGTTGCTTTGTAGTTATGCATTTTTGAAGCATTTTCCAATAACTGAAGTCAAAGTAATTGGGAAAAATATGGAAATGTCTTATTTTTTTTCCTCCTTTGAATTTGGGGGGCACAAGAGTTTTTTTTTTCCAGTCTCTCGGCATAATCCCATAATATAACGTTTTAGTTTTTATTAATTGTTGAAAAACTGTCATGTAACTAATAAACTGTCCGGATAGATGATCATTTCCCATTGACGTATCTTTATGTACTTTCCTTAAACTTCAGTACCACTTTCTCATCTGAAATTATAGGAGAGTCACAATGGGTTTATTATAACTTAAGGTATTCTTTGAATACTTCATCACTGTCTTTTTTTTTTTTCAGTTATTAATTTTTCACCAGAAAAGATGGGACCTGATCATTTTACTATCTTTTTCAGAAATCCACATATTTAAAACCTTTTTTATTATCCACAATTTTAACAGTTATTTTTGTGTACACTTTTGTTATATTTAAAAGCACTCTGAAGCTTGTTAGTCATTCAGTTTAATTTCCATGTTGTTCTAATTTATACTGTAATTATTTTTTTTCTTTCGCAGAAGCTATTTATTATAATTATTCTACCAGGGTTAGACAGTATGTCCCACTATTTGTTTATTATCATGGTACTAAGATGTGCATCGCACAGATTGCATAATTCGAGGACTCATTTTCTGTGAAAGTATCAAAATTGTTTATACTATTTGAAAAAATTTTTTCAGAATTTCGAAGTTCAACTGTTTCAACTTCTACATTGACACATTCAGTTTTAATTCCTCTAAATGTATTAATATCAAACATAATACTAACATGGTCTGAAGTACCAAGTTGGTAAACTATGTCGTGATTTGCTACCAGCCTTTCTTTATGTACCAACAAAATATATATGTTACAACCTCTAGTAGGTGTATTTATTTTTTGAGTAAAATTACATCCACTTAAAATATCCAAAAATGGGAGGCCATATGATTATTACAGTAATATTTACTCCAGTTATTTTCAGGGTAGTTAAAAATCTCCTAAAATTATAATTGCCATATCACCCATAAGATCTTCAAAATTTTCCTGAAAATCTTGATGCTTATCCATATTCATATTTGGAATTCTATATGCAACATTTAATCTGCAATGCTTAGTTTTAATTACATTTTTAAAATAGCTGACACAATTTCATCTGCTGATGCTTTGCCCATAGTTGGGAGTCTCAGAAAGATACACTAGAGGAAAAGATGGTCACCTACTTATGGCTGTCTTTTCCATCTTCTACATGAATAGATGTAGTCGGCCAGCAGTCCTGTTCTACATTGTCGCACATTTTGATGAAAATGTAATGAGTACTTTATCAGATATTTTGCTAGCAGTTTGATTAAGCATAATATATTTACTAAAAAAGTTAGAAATGTAGCGTTCAAGATTTGAGATGGTTATGGATTTTTTCATTTAAGCTTATACACGTTATTAAATTTATTTTAGGGCCAGTGTCATTATTGACGATGTGGACAAGTAGGATCAACACTACAAACTCGAGGAAACATCAGGAGTTTGTTGGTCGATTAAATGCTGTCAGCAACAAGGTTGAACTGTACCAACATCTGAAAGAGGAAAATGGGTTTGTGCATTTTATTATTCAAATACTAAATATGTTTGCCTTGAGTGCTCAGAGTTTGAGCATTTGTTTTCTTCTCTTGGTGTCCTTTAGTATGGCAAATGACCAAATGGCATTACAGCACAGCAAAGGATATTGAGCAGTCTGAAACCTACATTTTTAGCTATGGATTTCACAGCATTTATAATTAATACCACAAAGCTCCCCCACCTCCCCTTTCAAAATGTTCAAGTCTTCAATGAGAATCTTTTGCAGTACATCATTATATATACAAATATCCCTTTCACAGGTGTTCCTCTGGAAATGTCATCTTTGTTCATTAGGGGCAATTTGTTACAGTCTTCAGTTTTCAGTAAAGTGGTCTGAAAATGCAGTCTGTCCTTTAACTCATTCATCTTTCTTTTGATTTTCATTCCACAACATCTTTGTTGGAGTCTAGAAGTAAACATTGCATTCTCTGTCATTTAAACATGTTTTGATTTTGTTTTCTGACCGGCTTGGGGTTGGAATAATGGTTATCTTACAGATTCAAGGCACAGGGTTTGATTCTCACCTTTGGTTAATGTCTGGTTATTGGCTAGGTGTGTAATAGTCTGCAGACTGATTGTCTAGTATTTACTTACCATCCCATAATTTGAACAGGGTTGGCATAATGGTTAAGGTCTTTGCCTAGTAGGCACAAGGTACATATTTTGATTCTGACCTTAGGTTATTGGCTCTGCTTAAAATAGACGGTACATGCGTATTATTGCAACCAGATCGCACATGTGTCAGAATCCTTGAAGTTATGGGCATATCAGTCTTTCTGTTTTTGCAGGGGTGGGAAAAGGAACTAAACAGAAATCGGTGACATTGTGTGATCACTGAGGAGCAGTAGTGAGGCCCAAATTCCTCTTCCACCTTCACGTCCATCAGCGACGGCTTTCAGTTTTAAATGCCATGGACCCCACTGTGCTAACAGAATGCCGCAACATAATGTAACATGGAATTAATGACTCCAAATCCCAGTGGCATAACAACTTGACTGGATGTAAACACTGAAAACACTGTGAAAAATATGGAGTCATTCAGTGATTATCACTGTGTTTCCTGGTGCTTTACCGAAAAATGGAAGCACAGAACAGATAGTTACACCCAATAAACATACTTCTTTAAATGGATGACATTTTCGGGCTATTCCCTTCCCCGGTAACATTTCATAACCCATCCAAAAAGTGTGACAAAACATTGTGTAAAAATGTAAAACGTTTAACAGTATGGTGTCACTTAACACACAGATGACAGTATGGCACTTCCAGGTGCCAAAATAATATGTGAAGGATGTAAAGCTGACAAAACTGCATTACTGCTTTTTTGTCAAATGACTGTCAGAACAAGCCAGTCCTTTGGGTTCGCTCAGGTCAGATCAAGGACGAATAACAAAGTGTGAAATGTTGCTTCCAAGTTACTAATCGGTCAAAATTCATGACATTAAGGGCAATGAGTCCTTTGACCATAATTTGCAGAATTATGACCGATTTGGAAGCTGGTTGTGACAGATTTGCAGTCTGGTTGCGATAATACGCAAGTACCAAATAGACCTTTAGTACAATTAGCTTAGTATTCACCTTTGAACCTGTGAGTATTCAGGTGAAACTGTGGAAGTGTCAGCACTGAATTTTAAAAACTGAAATTGCCAATAGAAGGAGTTGATTCAATACAGTGTCCTTGTTAGATACCAAATTACAAAACTGAAATTTGCAGAAGTTGTAGGTAGGGACAAGACTGAATAACTTGATTGCTGGATCATTGAAGAGTAGTACACAGAAGGTTATAATGATACAGTGTCTGGGATAAGGGGGGTGATTAGTGAAATTGTCCAGGGGCTTGCCTGAATCCAGTGCTCATTATGTTTGCTTCACTGTTTGGGGGGGGGGGTAGCGGTTACCGAACAGGGCTCACCTCTTTGGTGACGGGTCAGAGATGAAACAACAGTAGAGTATGAAGGCAAAAGTCTAAAGAAGGGTATGGAAAGGCTGACCAAGTATAAGATATATGGTGGCTGCGGTTCATTGTGGTCAAATGCAATATACAGCCCTTGGATCACAGCTGCTGTAATGTAAAGCATCATTTAAGTGGGGTGGAACTGATGATATCAGAAGTGTAAAATGTTCTCAGATGTGTTGATCACACCTGGACTATAGCACATATAGAACAATAAGAGGGAGAGCCATAGCAGCAGCATACAGAATGCTGGAGTATATCCTCAAGGGAATGGACTCCAGAAGCAAAGAAGTAACTCTTACACTCTTCTGGGTCCTGGTAGGTCCACACATTGGGTATGGTAAGCAGTTATTTTTTTTTTGTGGGGGGGGGGGGTCATACAAGAACAAAGGACATTAGTCTACTGAAAGGAATCCAAAGTAAAGCTCTGAACAGTTTGTAAGATGAGGAAAGGGTACGACTAGAGAAGTTGGGAGTAGACATTGAGATATGCTGAAAGGACAGGTGGAAGGGGGGCACAGGCAACATATTTTGTTTTGTATTTGTTGACTGGAAAGTCAAGCAAGGATGAGCATAACTGATTTGAAGACCTGGGAGAAAAGCTCCCTGAAAATATTGCATAGACAGTTTGAAATGGAGCGACACTGGTAACATATGTTAATGCGATGCAGAATTTGTATGGTTCAAGTATGTGGGTATAATGTTGGGTAGGGAATCAAACATAATTAATTGCAAGCAATGTATGCAATTAGCCTGAACATTTTACAACAGGAATCTTAACTGCAGCTGTTTTAGTAAACTATGGTGCAGCGGTTAGCGTTGCCGCCTCACAGAAAGAGGTTCTCCAGTTCGATCCTCGGCTGGGGTGCCTTCTGTGCGGAGTCTGCATGTCCTCCCTGTGGTCGTGTGGGTTTCCTCCGGGTACTCTAAATTGGCCCTAGGTGTTAGTGCTTGTGTGTGTGTGTGTGTGTGTGTGTGTGTGTGTGTGTGTGTGTGTGTGTGTGTGTGTGTCTTCTGTGGAAGGGTGGGTGCCGGGCTGGCAACTCGACACCATAAAACTCCACTGCCAGTCATGAAATGACAGGTGATCTGCTGTGGCGACCCCTAACCGGGAAAAAGCCGAAAGAAGAAAATGATGCAACAGTATATGCAGTTGTAACAGAAAAAGATAAACAAAACTTCATTGATTTACTGAAAACAGATGTAATATAATTATGACCTGTGTCATTTAATAACTTTCATGAAGATGTACTTTCTTCAGTATATAAAATCAGAAAGAAACCTGCCTTTTAGTGCGCTAAATGTCTTGTACAAATTTATTCCAGATGTTGCCCACACTTTTTAAAAATATTATCAGCAAATGAGTTCTACCTCTTGCATTTTTACACCATGACCAGATGATGATCTGAGGTTTTTAAGTGTATTTTTCAGCATATAAGGTTGCAAAGGCAGTAGTTACTAGAGAGTTTAGTTTTTTTGTAGGAGATTTGCAGGTTAAGTTCAGGACAGCCACAGTGATGAAATGTGGGTACTGAGTGATTGCTAAATTATTTTCAAGTCCAGCAGTGTTATTTGTTGACAGCTGTGCTACTCTCATTACCAATGTATTACACCTGTTCTGTGCAGCCTTCATTGGCTTCCTAGTCATTATAGGGTAACCTATGAGATTCCAGTGTTCGTTTATCTATCCATTCACGACCAGGGTCCCCGTTACTGAAAGGAACTTATTGTTGCCCTATACGTTTTTTGTGTTCAGCCTCTGAGGAACTGCTAGCAGTTACATGGGTTAATAAGCCCCTCATTTGTGGAATCTGCTTCCTTGATGGCTGTGAGAATGCCAGCCTTTGGCCCCTTTAGTCAGGCACAAAAAACTTGTTTATTTAAAATGGCTTTTAATTTTGAGGGTTGATCTGTTAGTTGTTTATTTTTCTATTTGTGTTTTATAAAAATATCTACATAAACTTGAACTTGGCAGTCCCGTGTAACTTATGAAAACATAGAAGAGCCTTGGAAATAGCAAACATGAAATTAGTTTATACCTACTTTTAGACGTTTGATATGCCCTATTTTTGTAACACATTTTAATATTTAATGGACGTTTCTGGCCCTCTTCATCTACAAACCATCTGCCCCATTGGTACTGTTCAAGCCTATTTCTTACTGTACATGGAAGAGACATTTGTGGTGTGGCAGTCATTCATCATCTGGACTGTCATCAGGGGATATTTATGATGTTATCCCCTAAACCCTTGACAGCTGGCATTTGTATTGATTTGTCTACCTGTTTGTATATATATATATATATATATATATATATATATATATATATGTGTGTGTTATATGTGTGTGTCTGTATGAATATATATATATATATATATATATATATATATATATATATATATATATATAAATATATATATATATATGGGTCTACTTCATTTGCCCTAACTTCCGATTGACTGTCACCCATTTGCCCGAGACCATTTGACCGACACTTCATTTGACTGACAAGTATTATTGGTAAGTAAATGGGATATGCCCCCTTCCTCACTGTAGTGCGACCCTGGAGTTAGAACATATAGTTAGGGGGGGGGGCAAAGCCCCCCACTTACTTTTGTTTAACTAAGCAATATTAAAGCAAAAATAAACAATATAATATGAAATTGTTATATGAATATTATATTATATTATATGAAATTAACTGGGGGGCTTTGCCCCCCCCCCACCCCAACTATATATACTTGTCAGTCAAATGAAATTTCAGTCATTTGGTCTCAGGCAAATGGGTGTCGGTTAATCAGAAGTTAGGGCAAATGAAGTAGACCCATATATATATATATATATATATATATATATATATATATATATATATATATATAAAAGTATGATTACCATCTCAGTGGAATAGTTTGTCATACCCTGGAACTGCACATAACAGCAAAACAAAAGTATACAGTATAGTACAATGAAGTCATAATAACTGAAGTGAAACATGTGAATACCCATGAAGCAGTCACACTGTGACATCTCCAATCCATGTGCTTTCACACGCCTGGACACTTGCATTGAATATGCTTTATTTGGTAGAGCCAAGTATATACATGTGGTCTTTGTGCTAAATGTTCTGACCCCTGTCCTCCAGTGAGTGTCAGCATTGCAGCAGAATAGACTGCCACCTTCTCCAAGGATAGGAGAGCTGACATTAGTTGTTCACTTCCACTCTTCTGAGCTAACTTCTCCGTCACCATAGTTACATGTCATTCTTCTGACACCTGTGGTTTAGTGAGGTCTTTACCTCTCTGAAGCAAAGAGCTGATTCCTTCTGCTGGCTATTTTTAATGGTGTTTGAAATCTGTTCCTGTGTAGGTACAATGGTTGGTAATTTTGATGCCTGGGCGCATAATTTTACTTATACAGGATAGTTGTGCTCCAGTATTCATTATATTAAAGATCATCAGAGATAGAGAAAAATTAATGACCGGGTACTGCCTGGATCTGTGAAAATGCTTGCTCACGTAACAGAAATAGTGGGAACAGTAGGGATAATGTATGGAGGCATTTAACAGGGTATAGCACATGTGGGGAAAAGATGAAGTTGGGGAGATTTAAGGGAGGTGGAATGCTTTTGTGTATTTAAAAGGCAGACTAGATAGGAGTATTGTGTCCCTGTAATGCCATTGCTATCCATATGCTGCAGGTATTTCAGTAACGTTACAAAAAGTTGATTATTATAGCACAGAGAATATTGTGTGATAGAGAAAGCTTTACATTAGAAAAGAGACCACTCGGATTGCGCATCATCTTATACAGAATCTCGTTAGTCAGGCAAACATTGTCAGTTCACCTCTTCCCATGGAAAGGAATATGCTGAATGTCAGCACAGATCAAGAAACTTTTTTTGTGTTTATGGTATGGTTTTCCTGAACAATGGAATATAGTGGTATGTCAGTGAGTCATGCTTATACACTCCGTGAGGGTTCTTTCTGAACTTCCAGGGACTGCACTTGGATTCTTCAAAACAGCAAAACTGAAAGTGGAAATTATATGAATCTACAACAAGTGTTTGGTTGAGGTACTTTGGATAGTCTCCTTAGTCTGAAGTACAGCAGTCTTGGACAGATAGCTGGGGTACAAAGCCCCCAACACACACTCACATTAAGAGATGCAGGAGACAAATTCCCCCTGCAAAACTGCTTTAATGACAATGCAGCAAATTTTGAGATGCTCTGCATTTCATTAGGAGCTGTAGCTTATACTTCATAGGTGCAGGGTTCCATGTATGAATCTTGTGCTTTGGATAGGATATTTGTTGTATGGATCATTGTTGCATACCTCTTAGGCTTATGCCATGGATAATGAGGATACCTTGTTTCCTGGCTTTCCTCTTGAGGAACTTTTCTTTGGAGACACTGTTACTAGAATAATTCAGCATTTTAAGTGGGAAGGATACCACTTATCTGATGTTCAGAAAAGTTACTTTTGTAAATGGGAGATGAAGCTGATTTCACCTTGCAGGAACTGTTAGGCTGCAATCTAACAGGGACACAGCAATTACTGCTACCTTTTTCAGGAGTGTAAGTACACAGGGCATTTTGAAGGCAGCCACTTGGTTCTCACTCCACACTCCACACCATCAAGCACTTCTGACTTAATAAAGAACCAGACTTCTTGAAGAGGCTTCTTAAGCCAACCTCTGGAACTGGCCAATCTTCCACATAATGGGATATCCTCCCATTTCAACAGTCACCCATATGAAGAACAGTACAGTTTTTCAAGGAATTTACCAGAAAATTAGATATTTGATGAGGATTTTCCCAAGACCCTCTCTCCTATGTATTTGACTAGGATAATCCAAATGCCCTCTGTCCTACATGGGCATCCAAGAGGTGCCCCACCAAATGATCTCTTGCACACCTGTTCATCTGAATATGGACTTGGCATTGCCTTCTTCACATTTCTTTAGAATAGCCAACTTTCTGGGTTTTCTGGACCGGATGCGAAGGAAAATTAGGGGAAAATCCTGTAGACAGGGTCAGACTCTTGAAGTTTCTAACCTCTGCAAGCAAGAAAGAACCAAAGATTTTCAAATTCTAAATTATCAGTATCCTTAAAAGGGTAGGTTCAGTCTGGGTCTAAAAGTTTGTCAGGATATCAAGCTTTTACCTGTGGTAGAGGTCTGTATAGTCATAATTGCTGCAACAGTAATCCCCCATGAACATATACTGTTATGGGAATTCCTTAATAAATTAGCATTGACTTGGGGCATGGCATTAATTGTGGTACTCATGAAAATAAAAACATTCAAGTGCATCATCCTATGTGATTCAAGTCTCGTTTCCTCTTGATGCAGTGGGTCATCATTAAGTCATCACACTAAATTCAAGTTTCTGTTCTGTAGTTTCATAGTCATTCAGTGATCTGGTAAAATTGAGATATATGGCCAAAAAAAGAAAATGTAATTATTCATGATCATACTGCTTCAGTGGTTGGTCTCTTACAGTTTGCAATTCATACAACACTCATGCAGAGTGTTTATGTGGTCTTCAGTTAAGACATGATCTGAAGTGGCTGACTTCATTTGGTCATCAACCTATGGGTATTCGGATCCGAGACGGCCACTTCACCAGCTTCTGATCCAAGCTTCTCCCCTTACCCATAATACCCCTCTGCCTCCTTCCTTCCCTCAAGTCTTGTTTGCCACTTTCCAAGCCAGCAGTGAGGTCTCGAGCTCCAATTGAGTTATTTATTTATTTTATTTTACATTTGTTGACCGGGCTAGTCCAACTGGATATATGTCCATTTTCAGTAGAGGCCCGGGGAGAAAAGTTCCACTACAGATAATAGTAACATCAGGTACAGTACATTTTTAGGACTAGAATGCAACATTTTTTTGAGATAGTGTTTTTTGGCTAAGTGTTAAGCTTGTTTGTTAGCTTTGGCTAATATTGTTTTTTTTACACCCCTTACACCCGCGTCTACATCGTCGATCAAAAAAAAAAAGATATTTTATTTAGTCAGTGTTGTGTTCCCTTCTTTTCCCCTCACAGTTCGGCTAGTGTGTGTGTGTGTGTGTGTGTGTGTTTCTTTCTTAGGCTGCCCTTAGACATGGCTGATGTTACAAAGCCTGTCTTCAGGAAATGCGCAGAGTGTGGCCATAACCTTTCACTGGCTGATGGCTACACTCTGTGTGTTGTTGCTTGGGTGTGCCTCACCTATCTACGGTCTGCACTGTTTGCGCTGGATTTAATCCCAGACCCCTCAAAGACAGGAGAGCTAAATTAATAATGAAAGGGCTCTTGCCAACTTCAGGGATGGCTGTCCCCACCTCGTCTTCAATGGTAGCGGCCACTACCATCACTTTGCCCTGTCAGGCCTTCGGGGCACATATCCCCGTTTCTAGGCTGTTGAATTCAGAAAAGAGGCAAAAGGATAGGCCCAGAAAGGGGTCCCCTGACCGCTCAGTGCAGTCAGGGCCTCCAGCTAAGACTAGAACTCCTCCAAGGCCAGCAGCCCTCTGCTCCATTCTCCAAAGTTTTCACCGGAGCCGATGGTGTCTCGGGCTCCTTTGAGAGCCTCCAATCACCTGCACTCCCAGCCAGTGTCGGTGGCTTCCTCATCCTGGTCCACCTGCAGTCTTTCAGAGTCAGAGATGGTTAGGATGATGTGGAAGTTTATCTGTACCCAGATCCAGATGGGGGTTTTGCCAGCCCCCCTCTCCCTCTGGAGCGGGGGGGTTCTCAGCCCTTCTTTGCCCCTATCACTCCTTCTCCAATCCGGCCTTTGGTTTTGGAGTCCTAGGATCTGAGAGCCCTCAGGATTGGAGGGCCGGTGCCGACAGTACCTAGTACCACGACTCCGGCCATAGTCTTGAGCATGTCGGATCCGAGCTCTCTGAGCCGTAGCCTCGGAGTCGGATCCGAGGGGGTGCTGTCGACTCTGAGTCTGTCGAAGCGCAGCCTTCCCCTCAGCAGCTCGGCGCCAGTGAGCTTGGCTTCAACTCCCCCATCAGACCCGAGGAGGGCAGCTCCTTTGTTTGTTTCTCAGGATACCCGCTCTCCCTCAGCCTTTGATGTGGTGGAGAGGGTCCTCTTGATGGGATCGAAGCCTCTGACCATTTCCTCTTTGGAATCCGCCCCGACTCCCTCGGTTCTGGGTACGGCTCCGACCATCCTGCTCTCTTCTCAGGGACAGCCCGTGCTCGATTTGCTCCAGGCAGCACCCATTGGAGAGCAACCCCCTGTTTGCTAGTCTGCTCAGGAAAGTCCCACCAAAGACGTCCCTCACAAATAGACATGCAAAAGGAGGCACCTGGACTCCTCCTCACAGTCCCGCACCAAGGACACTGATTTGGAGGAAGGGGAAGACTCCCCTGGGTCACCCCCTGATGATGTCGCCTTTGGAGACATCATGGAACTCCTTCGCCAAAGGGGGGGGGTCCACCCCAAAGCCATCCACTGACGAGTCGGTGCTCCTGGAGGCTTTCGGCATGGGCCATTCTACCTCTCATGGATCATTTAGTGAACCTTACTACTACACGGGCATGGAAGGAACCAGACACTTTGAAGCCTGTTCCAAAGTGTGCAGATAAAATTTTGAGTCCCCCACTGACAGGATTAGCTGGAGTAAGGGGTCCCCAATAGACGCTATGGTGGTGGCAGCCGCCACCAAGAAAGAACTGGCTCAGGAAAGTTCTATGGTTCATCCTCCTGACCGAGAGTCACGGAAGATGGACCATCTGGGGAAGCAGGTTTACGCATCAGCTACCTTTTCCATAAGGGTGCTGAATTATCTAGCTCAAGTTATTTGACTTCAGCAGGACCTGGTGAAGGAGGTGGTTGAGTCACCCATGGAGTCCATGTCGCCGAAGGATAAACAGACCTTCGCGCAGATGGTCACTCTGAAGACCATATCGAACACGGCCAAGCGCCTCGTCTCACATGCCACTAAAGGAGCAGCAAGGACTGCCGGTTCCGGTGTTGCCATGAGGTGACAAGTTCAAATGTCATATGGTCGACACCATGTGATCGAACTTTAAGAAGGTGAAAAGCAATGGCTCCGTATGGCGCAGAATGGGAAAATTTCCCTTTTTTGCACTGAAGTGAGATCTGGGGGTTGGTATATTTAAGTAGCGGGGATGTGGGGGGGTGCAGGGGGGCTTGCCCCCCTGCTCAAAGCGTTGAGGTAAGTTATTTTTTAATTTTTTTGTTATATTTTTGATGTTTCAAACTTCGCTCATATGTTGTCGAACATATGAGGTTCGAAGTTTTGAAACTTTGAATATATAATATAGACCCGGTCTTCCCACACCTGGACGATTGGCTCCTTGCTGCCCCCACTAAGCGTCTACTTTCTCAAGCCAGAGACTACTTTCTGAGGTTAACGAGTCTTCTGGGGATCACAGTCAATACAAACAAATCATCTCTGAATCCGGTCCAACCTCTAGAATTTATAGGGGCACGACTAGACACAGTTTGGATGAAGGTCTGTCTCACCCTGGAAAGAGTTCAGAGCTTACATCTCCACGTGTCTTACATAATCCAATCTCGTCTTTCCTCTGCTGAGGCGGTGTTATGAGTTCTTGGTTCTATGGCAGCCACCATCACTCTTCTTCCATGTGCCCGCCTACATATGCGGGTTCTGCAGTGGACGTTAACAGTCCAGTGGTCTCTGTTAGACCTACCATTATCTAACCCTATACGCATAAGTAGGGCTTGCAGGGAGTCTCTCCTCTGGTGGATGCACTCTTTGGATTTAGTCGAGGGACGCCCATTTATTGCAGTCCCTCCCCAAGCCATGGTGACCACGGATGCCTCCCAGCTGGGGGGGGGCATTGTTCGGGGAGGACATTCCAAGGCACGTGGTCCCCGAATGAGACCAAGTTGCATATCAGTGTCCTAGAGATGAGGGTGGTCCTTTTAGCGTTGCAGGCCCTTCATGCCTTTCTCCCTCTGGGAACTATTGCAATACAGTCAGACAACATGTCAGTAGTCTGGTACATCAACAAGTAGGAAGGAACCAGATCTTACCCCCTTTGTCACAAGGCCATGAGAGTGTGGGAATGGGCAATTTCCACTAGCCATTTTCTAGTAGCAACCCACATTCCGGGACGGTCCAACATACTAGCAGACAAACTGAGCAGGACTATTCTGATGCCTTACGAGTGGTCTCTGAATCCTTCTGTAATGGAGCAGATCTTCCTCAAGTGGGGTCGGCCTTGCTGCGATCTCTTCGCATCTCCTTCCAACGCAAAGTGCAGCGAGTTCTTCACTCTGATTTCCCCACAGGGGTGAACCCTCAGGGACGCTCTAGTCCATGTTTGGCCTCCCGGTCTTCTCTGTGCTTACCCCGTTACCTCTCATACCAAAGTTTCTTCAGAAAGCTCACAGGCTGGGGAGCAAAGTAATCCTCATTGTCTGTTTCTGGCCTCGGCAAGTCTGGTTTCCTTTCCTTTGGTCTCATCTGGTAGTTTCTCCATGGATCTTGGATCCCATTCTGGATCTCATCTCACACCCCTCGAGAGTTCCTCATCCAGACCTGGTCATTCTGACGCTAACTACTTGGCTGCTCCAGTTCCCTTGATAGCTAGGACTCCCAGTTTAGCCTCATCAGTAATTCTATTTTGGTGGCAGCTCACAAATCATCCACCAGGAAACTTTGCCATAGCAAGTGGAAATGTTTTTCTATATGGGCCTCTCAGAGCGACCCAGATAATTTCGCAGCACCAGTTACAGCATTGTTGGAACTCTTGGCTAATATATTTCATCAGGGTGCTAGCTCTTCCACTGTGAAAGTTCAACTGGCTGTCATTTCTAACTTCCACATTGGTGAAAACATGTTTTCTCTAGCCGTTTCTAGATTTTGTAAAACCTTCATTAAGGGTACATTTCTTTTAAGACCCCCGGTAAAGCATCCTACACTTCCTTGGGACCTCACCCTTGTCTTACAGGTTCTGGTTTCTCCACCCTTTGAGGCTGCAGCATCAGTAGACCTTCAATTTTTATCCTGGAAAACTGCCTTCATAGTGGCTATTACTTTGCTAGGAGGGTATCAGAACTTAGGTTCATAGGTAAGTACTAGGCTATCTGTCCGAGGCCAACGCTAAGCATAGCCAGAATGTGTTGGCTTTTGCTGCCCCCTTAGATTAGTTCCCTGTGCCTCTGTCCAACAGAGACATTAGTTCCCTGTGCCTCTGTCCAGCAGAGCCACTGCAGTGATCCCCGGGGTAAATTTTCTGTTTCCCATCAACTCATCAAGGTTTCTCTTGAAGAATGTTAGTGAGGGGCTCTGCCAAGGAGGATATCGGAACTTCAGGCGCTATCAATCTTGGTTTTTCATAAGGACTGGGTTTCTTTGCATACTAATCCATCATTTCTTCCCAAGGTTGCTTTAAAAACCAATATTAACCAGATGATTAACCTTCCTGTTTTCTTTCCGAATCTTCAAAACAGAGATGAATATAAATTGCATTTGTTGGATGTACATAGACAATTGAGGTTCTACTTGCATAGACCTAAGGCTTTTTGCAAGTCCGATCAGTTATTTGTTTCTTACTGTAGACCTTTTCTGGGCAAACCAATATCGAAAGTGACTATTGCTCGATGGATCTCCCAGTGTATCCTTAGAGTGTATGCAGACAAAGGCATTTCTTTTCCGGGTCAAGTTAAAGCACATTCCTCCAGGTCCATGACTACCTCTGTAGCTTTTTGGTCCAGGGTGTCTCTGGATGATATTTGTTCTGTGGCTACTTGGTCCTCATCTCACTCCTTTATTTCACATTACAAACTGGACATGATATCTAGAGATAGAGCATCCTTTGGCTCTGTGGTGCTCCGGAATATCTTTCCATGAGGGCCACCCAGATGTTTGGTAGCTGGGTACTCTGTCCCACAGGTTGATGACCAAATGAAGTCAACTACTTCAGATAAAGAAGTTATGTGCTCACCATAATGTTCCATCTGAGTAGTTCATTTGTCATCAGCCGTCTCTCCCTCCTTCTTCCTGACTTTATCATTATTATCCTACTCTGGTATGTAGGAGAGGGTACCGTGCGGCTCTCCTGTTCATGCTTGCTTTAGGTTTTGGGAAGAACCTTTAGTGGTAAGGTCACATTTGGTCGGGCTTATGTTTATGGTACAGCAAACTCGATCTGAGGGAAGGAAGAAGACAGGGGTATTATGGGTAAGGGGAGGAGCTTGCAGCTCGGATCAGAAGCTGGTGAAGCGTCCGTCTCTGATCCGATCCAGATCCGAATACCCACAGGTTGATAACAAATGAAGTCCAACTACTTAGATGGAATGTTATGGAGAGTACATAACTTCTTTTTTCTTTGTTTTGCAGAGTGGAGGTACAAGAAAATGGAAAGGCCAGCAGACAATGAAGATAAGAAGTATGCCATTGAAAAGTTCTTGTTGAATGGTGTTAAACGTTTTGTACAAAAATCTTTTTATTTGTAAATATTATTGCACTTTAAATGTGAGTTTTGTACATACAAATTTTGTTTAAACTTACTTGAGTTTTTATCATTTTATGAATGTTGATGTATTGCAGTGAATAAGAAATACAAAACTTGGTAGATGTTTTTACAGAGATAATGCAGCCGTACCGTATGTATTTATAATAAAACCATTGGTGACATGCTGTTTATTTTCATTATGATCTTTTAGTTTTATAATGCACAACAAAATAGTAGTAACAAAATTATTGAATAGTTTCCATTAAAAAAAAATAAGTCAGTACAGTGCTCAGAGTAATGAGAAAAATAGAGACCACTCCCACATACACTGATAGGCACAGTCATAAACAGCTAAAAGTGCATTCTTGGATCAAATCCCAGAATACTGTTACTGCAAGACTGCTTAACCAGATCAGCGAACACTGGCAGGGATATTAAACCTGCAACCCTCAGGCCTCAAGTGGCCCTCAAAGCAACATAATGCTAGTTAAGAGAAGCTACTGCATTACATTCCTAGATGTACTAGGCGCTATGCAGTAATTTTACTTTTTAGAGCCCTGTTAATCCTTGACTAGGCATTAAATGTTTTTAACTGTTATGTTATTTCTTTTACTGAGGTTTTTTAAGCAATTTGTTTGTCATCTAGGTTCTGATTAAATACTGCTAACCTTGGGGGGGACACATGGGATGCTACCTTGATGTTAAATCTAACTCGATTGTTGAAAAAAATAAGGGTCAACTATATTAAAAAAAACTTTCCTATTTTGCATCCATCTCAGGTAAAATTCAAGCCATTAAAACCACATATTTTAATGTTTTGAGGAATCTCCTGGTACCCATAAGTCCTACTTTGCTAGGGCAAATTCGAGATGATCTGAACATTTGTGTATTGGACCCCCGTAGTAGAAGAATAGCAGGCCAAGCAAAATATGTACCTTTATGCTGGGTGGAGGGCACACAATATCAGTTATGCATTTGTGTTTAAAGTATTTCAGCTGATAAGATAATATACTGGGAATGGTAAAACAAGCCTATTAATAGTATGCAAACAGAGCAAGATTTAGGATGTATATCACAATCCTGAATATTGGATTTGTACTATGAAACCCTTTAGATGGGAATTACATTGTGGTTAGGAAGACCCACTAAGGAAGTCTGCCACCACCCTCAAGGGATGTGATGTATCAAAGAAGAAACCCAGTTATGTCAGTCTAAACAAGATATAAAAGAATGGGGCCAGTTAATGTACAAGTTGGATGAGCTCTCCATGAAAAGTTTTAGTGAATTAACGTTTGACTTATTCGCTCTGAGAGGAAGAGTGGTTTACCTACATACAATTAAGTACACAAGTTTGGAAGCTTAAAACTTTGAGTAGAGTAGCCCTGTGGGACAAATGGAAGAGAATTAATAAAGGATATGTGGGAAGTTAAAGATAAGGCAGTAAGACAGCGAACAGAGGGTAGATGGAAGGTGAACAAACTGGTACACTTAACAGAAGTGGAATAGTCACAAACTTGGGCAGCAATCACTAAACTTAATAAGTGGACACGTTTACAAGATGAGCAGAGTAGATTATTATATCACTGGTATTTGACGGCCAAATGGATAGTAAATGCTGAGGTACTCAACACCAAGGGTTGGTAATTTACATGTTTTTGAAATGCTCTAAGCTTAAATGATGTTGGTTAAACTTGCAGTCTTTGGTGCAGGATGTTTTTGAACTATGCTTAATTGGCTTGGAAATTTTGGATTTGTTTTTTTTTAGCAGAAGACCAAGCACAGTGTTTTAACACCCGTGAGAGGGAAGTCAGTTGGATTTTGGCTAGCATCACTAAACTATTTTGTGCAAAACAATGGAAATCAAATAGAGATTTCTCAGATAATATGTATAAAAATTGTATGTGTAAACTTTTTGGTTACATTTTTGTATTCACTTAATGAAATACATCATGATGCTCCTGGTTTGTTAGGGGTACAGGCAAGCTTGTACAATGAATTTTCATTCTAATGCATTGGATTGACCAGAATTGGTAATCTTTATGTGTAATAGGGTCATTTTCGACCAGCTGTGTTTGTAAGTAGTGTACATAGTTAGAATAGTTTTATCCTTTTCTATTTTTTAGAATTAATATTAGATTTTAACTGTTATGCATAACCAATAAACTGCAGTTTCAGTCTGCTTAACAATGAGTACATCTTTGAAATATGTCTGCTTATATGTTAGATTCTCTGAGAAAGTTCTGTATACTACTACCATTTGTGTTTTAAAAACAACTTCTTACGTGTTGTATTGCTTCTGAATATAATTTTTGAACAAAACTGTACAATTCCATGCATTTAAATGCTCAAGACGTATACAGAATTTTGTTGTACAGTGATTAGTTACCTGTGAAACAAAAAGGCTGGCATAAAGGACAGTTATATCCTAAATATTAAATTTCCTTTCCACGTGTATTTTACTCCCTACATAATGATCCATATACTTCCACATATTACAAAAAATTAAAAAGCATAAGTTACCAATTTCCTCCCCCTCTGTGGCATTTCTTTCCTGGTCAGCTGCCACATTTTATACCGTCTTGGGGCTAAATGAAATTTTATGGTACTTTCTTAAGGAATTTGTCTCCCTAACTCTTAACATTGTCTATTTGAAATTTGAAAATTCTGTTTTCAGGGAAAGCGTACATAATTCTTTTTATTTCACACTCACTGGGGGTCTTAAAACTGTTCAGGCTCAAAATTCTCAACTGTTTTGCTGTATACTGTCATGTATGTCTGCATTCTTTCCCTTCCCTTCAGTAATTAATTAAGCTTTACAAGAGAAGAAATGTGATAAATCTGGGTAACTTAAGGAAGGAAGTTCTGGAGGAAGACTACCTGAAATGTATAAAACTACACGTTATGAAAAGGTTATATTAACTGTTTCTTTAAACTTCTGCTAGCACATTTTCCAAATTGTGTGACACACATATTGGAAACAAATATAAGTATCAATGCAAACCAGAACCAGTACTTGACACATTTATTGAGGCATGTCATATTTTAATAATATTTTATACTACTCCTGTCTTAAGTGAAGAGAATTGTCAGCTGACAAGAAAAACTAAGGCAAATCTCATCATCTGTGCTGCCTAAATGCATTATGGGCAAAACGTAGCTTTCAGGTAAAAGGTCACTTCAAGATGTGTGCCATCATGCAGGCATGCATAGTTAGGAAACAGTTAAAATTACTAACACAGAGTTGTGCTGCTGGCATGTTTATGTAGAACTTTATGACAAGGTAGAATATTTACTTTTCAGTTTCTGCTTGTAATGGTACTTAAAGGTTCTCATCCATTAGTGTAGAGTGACTTGACTTTAGACTGTTAGTAGAGCACTATAGCACACCAGTAATAGTTTATGTAATGTTTAATGTACTTATTAGGTGGACTAAACTGGTCCGAGTTACTCAAGTTCCCATGGTTTTCCTTGAAATCTGCAGACTGATTCCCATTTACATTTTGCAGAAGGTGTAATGTTTTGCAATGCTAATTTAATATAGTGTCATGAGGTATGTACACTACGTTTTACTAATCAGATGCCATTTGTAAAACATTTCCTATTGAGATTTCCATGCTATTTTTATGCTGCTTGCTTCCAGAATTTAATTCTTGTAATGTGAGCTATTTTCTTTCAATTAAGTCCATTTTTATACCATGCAGACAATGACCTGTTTTGATGATGTAGTTCCATGATAGTAAACATCTTTTTTGAAATGAGTGGTTGGAAGTATTGATGTATTTGATGGTTTAATTAAGTTTATTGGGCATGCATAGTGTATAGGCAGATGTTTTAAAACTTCTGATGCAATTATAGTATTACCATATATGTCAGTTCCTTAACATTAATATATTTAGTTTTATAATACTGTATTAGACTTTAAGAAATTAATTGTTACAGGCCAAAACTTGAGATTATTAAAAGAAAACACCATGAAAAGCATTCACTTTTCTGTTAAACCTAGAAGCTTAAACACACATTTCTATGTCAAACATGCCGGTGGTGTTCTGTACATTTTAAACCATTATCCAACTTTAACACTTTTTTTGACATTTCTTCTCCAATTGCCTTGCCTTTAGAGGACCATAGTATTTAATTAACACAATGAGCAAGGTTAAGTCTGCTGAAAAAAATTGACTACTTTCATTAATGCAGTCTCATAGTAGGTAGGATAACCTAAATTGTGAGTGCTTCCAATCCACGTAAATATATAGATATTAGTTTGATGAAACTTAGTCTTGAGTATTTGGGACCCCATTTTAAATGCATTCAGTTTTTATTACCGTCAGTATATATTTTGTTTTACTAGGGAAGAGAGTGTTATTAATATTGTCTAAAGTCATTGGAAATATACCCATTTTAACAAGAAAAGCCAAGACTAATGTTTGTTTTTATTCTTTTTGTCCCATGTTTCTGCGTGTTCATTGATTTTACTTCAGACTGTCATAATGTTGAATTTTGAATCTCGTGTTTTTTTTTTAAATAATACTTTTATTATTTTGACATCCGCTGTGGTGCAGCGGTAACGTTGTTGCCTCACAGCAAGAGGTTCTCCCGTTCGATTCTCGGCTGGAGTTGCGGGAGTGCCTTCTGTGTGGAGTCTGCATGTCCTCCCCGCAGTTGGGTGGGCGTTCGAAAGACATGCGTAAATGGACGTGCCTTCGTTGAAGGTTGGATGTTGAGCTGGCACCTCAGCGTTCATGAAAATCTACTGACAATCATTAGCGTACCGGCATTCCGCTGTGGCGACCCCTAACCAGGAAAAGCCAAAAGACAAACAACAACAACAGCTTTCATTATTTTGTCTTAGTGGAGAAGTAACTAATGGCAGAATTCATGACACTTTTTTTTTAATTTACTTTTTTATGCTGGTCTTGTAAACCAACACTTTAGTAAAATTGGTACCTTCTTTAAACAACACAAACACAGCCTGTTGTGTATGAAGGCAATTTTGTCACTGCATCTTATGAAGAAGCCATGATCAGAACCTGCAAAGTTTGCCGGAAAAAATATACATTGAATCCATGTTACCACTTATGTGATCAGAAATAATTTTAGATGGATGTTTAAACAAGTAATTCAGAATGATACTGACAAAGAGAAACAAAAGAAGTGTTATTCGCACATCGCCCATTCCCCTACTTTTATCAGTATGATGTTAGACAGACCTACATTTTTAAATAGACTACTTAAGACCTTGATGTGTGTTGCATTTTTGCTGATGATATCATAGTCTGGCCTTACGCTGCTCAGCAATCATGAAAAGTAACTTATGCAAGCAGCTTCAGAATTGAAATCACATCTCTGGGAATTTATTTTGGTAGTTTTTTTTTAGTAACTGGTCCACAGTACAATTTTATTAGCAGCAGCATCTACTTCCAACTGTTAAGTTGCTTTTCATTTCATATTAGCAAAGTGGCACCTCGTAGAAACAGGTCAGTTTATTCCACTGAATTGTATTAATTTACCTAGTCTAATGACTTTCTGTTTTGCTGTGTTCCCCTTTGCCATCCACTGATATTACCTTAAATACAAGGTTTAGTAGCACTGAATGTCGTAATAAGCGACAGTGATATGGTAACAAAAAAGGACACTGAAGTATCACTTAAAAAATAAGCATTTATCAGTGCTAACTGTTGTAGTAGACTACAACAATATGATAAGGAAAAGGAATCAGAATAAGTTAGTACTGGTTTACAAGACAAGATAGTATGTAAGAAAAAAAACTATATAATTGAATGATGCTACTTAAACATGCACATGGATTGTACGAGTCTTGCTTATCAAAGGTTAAACCAGTCCTACACTTTTATTCCTTGTCCTGGTTTATTTTAAATCTGTGAATCCATGTCAAGGGCCAAAAAAAGGTATTTCAAATTTAAGTAAAAATTAAAAACATAAAATATTCAGTGTACCAGCATTGAAATGAAGTATCAAAAATTTGTAGGCAGTACGGGATAGCTGATGCATAGTCAATTAGTGGCTTTGGCATCTGATGTGACAGCAATGAGGGATGGCCGTGCCTGACCTGGTGGGAGGAATGCTAATACTGGCGCTTCCTGAGGGGATGGCTGGTCCTTAAATGGAGAAATAGACTTGTGATGGTTTCCAGTATGAGAAGAGGAGTGAGGGGAGGGACAAGAGGGCAGGTCAAAATGAAAATACCCATCCCCCCTCACTGAAGTTGTTGCCAGCAACACCCCCCCCCCCCCGGGGGGCATCCCTAGGCTTCACACTGACCCCAGCTCAGAATCAGTCATAGTCCAGGGGATGGAAGGAGGAGCTAGAAGACTCAGCATTGGGTGGGGTACTGGGGTAGAGGCCAGAAGACACGAAGCAAGGGGGAGACAAAAAAATGTATACTGAAATTAATGCATGTCAGAATGAGGTTTTGCACTTGCCTCTGTAGTCTAATACCTTAAATAAATGTCACTGTTGTCTGATCAGACTACATGCAAATGTAAACTTGTAACATTACTTCACTTAGTTAATATAAGCTGTGCTAGGATGAGCTATTGTGAACCATCCAAATAACTCATTTTACAGTTGCTGCTTTTGAATTTTAAACATAACACTGCAGTATATGAATTTTATGTAGCCGCATAACCAGCAGAATATTGTGGCTCTTATCCCCGTCTTGATTTAATGATTTTTAATGCTTTGTTTTTTGCATTAGATGCCCATGGTTCCATGGTTTCTTTCTCATAACCAGCCATTGCATAGTTTTCCATCAGTTATAAAATAAATTGTATCTCAAGCACACATACCAGCCAACATGTAGATTCAGTTGTTTTAACAAATGTTGAATTTCAAATACATGTGCTACTTAACAGTAGGTATTGTTATTTTAAATGTTTACCCCCACTGCGCACACACATTCTTTTTTTTCCCCTGTGGTCTTTGTGTTTGACTACTAAAATGTTTGTCAATAGAATGGTAAGAGAGAGACTGTATCCAACAACTGAAAAACACTTGGCTTTTGCACAGAATTTATCTAGTTATTCATCTGATAATTGTACTGATGTTGTACACCCATTTTTGTCACATTTCTTGCAGTAATGACTTACTGCCACTAGGATGTACTTTTTCCCTGTGGAACTTGGGGTACAAGATAATTTGAAATATTCTGTGACGCCTGTGCACTTGCCCAGTAATCAAGGAACCTCAGTCCTCACCACTACCACCAGTGAGGGGCATCCACATTGGGAGGATAACAAGTACACACACACAGTAAAGTACAATTTCCCTTAAGAGCACACAATTTGGAGCTAGCTTCTCCCTTTCTCTCCAGATCCCCAGTAAGACTCAGTCACCAGATCCCCCTCAGACTCCTCCTGTAATCCACTGCAAATACTCAACATAAGGGTCTCCTTATCATGGTAAGGTTTCATCATGTTAACATGGTACAATTTGTGCTCCTGCCTCCTCCTAGCAGTTCCATCATGTAGTTAACATCACTGACCTTCCTTACCACCGTGTAGGATCCCTCTCAGGCTGCCCGCAGCTTATGTGTGACAGGAATGAGAACCATTACCTGCTGCCCTACAGCATACTCTCTAGCTCGAGCATTCCTGTCATACAAGACCTTTTTCTGTTGTTGGGCTTCTGCCAAGCCCATGAATTCCCTGAGCCTTGTCCTGAGGTTTAGGACATATGCCACAACAAACTCCTTGTGAGATTCACACTCACCCACTCATCTCAAATTAAATCTAGAGGCCCCCTCACCCTATGCCCATACAGCAACTCAAAGTGTGAAAACCTGTGGATTCCTGGGGAGCCTCTCTGTAAGCAAACAACAGATGGGGCAAAACTGGTCTGCAAATGCCTGTAGCATGAACTTGAGTTTAGAGTTTAACCTCTCAACAAGACCGTTAGTCTGGAGATGGTAGGGGGTGGTCTTTAAGTGCTTCACCCCGCAGTACTTCCACAGACAAGCCAGTAGGTCTGACATAAAATTGGCACCTCTGTCAGTCCGTATTTCTTTTGGGATACCTACCCTGCTGAAAATCTCTAACAAAGCTTTTGCCACCTTTTCTGCCTCAATGGAGGACAAAGCCACTGCCTCAGGGTATCTTGTAGTATAATTTACTGCCACTAGGGTGTACTTTTTCCCTGTGGAACTTGGGGTACAAAGAGGCCCCACAATATAGCTATCCTCTGAAATGACTACTCAATCACAGGCAAAGACATCAAAGGAGCTCTCACCTTGTCTCCTGCCTTGCCTACTCTTTGGCACTGCTCACAGGTCCTGCAGTATCCTGTTAAATCTCTGGAAATCCCAGGCCAATAACAGTTCTGCATAATACATCTCTTTATATGTTTTATGCCCATATGAGCTGCAAAGGGAATATCATGGGCTATGGCTAGAAGTGCCAGATGGTAGGCTCTAGGCACTACCAACTGCTGTATTCTCTCACCCACTAGCCCTCCCTCAAGGGTGCAGTCTCTGTACAGTAACCCTTTGTCCTAGTGTACAGATTCTCCCTTTCTTTGAGAATCAGGTGCCTCACTAGCTACCTGCCTCAGGCCTTGTAATGTAGGGTCTGAGAGCTGAGCCTGTTTCAACTCTCTCTTTGTAACCCTTCCCAGCTCCCCTTCCACGGGAAGTCTGGAATCCTCTGACAATGGTGCCTCACTGTCAGCCTGGGTACTACTACTCACCTCTACCTTTGCAGTCATTCTGTCCAAGGGAACATCAGAACCCACAAGCAGCTGTGGCTCACATTCAATCTCACTGCTACAGGGTAGCTTCCTCCCCGAACTAACCACCTCACCAGTCCTGGCTGCAGATACATAGTCTGTCTGAGTCTCCCCCAGGCTACCAGACCCACATGCTTGTCTCCAAGCTTGACTGCATGTAACTGCATAAACACATGGTACTGCCTCATCAAAATCCTTCCCCATATTGACATCTGCAGGATAGTAGTTTGGTATCCCTATTGTCTCAAGACAACTTACTGTTGGCATTTTGTCATTCCCACTTACTGGCTCTCTCACCTTTTGTTTCCCACCTTGCCTCCATTGACATCTATATGCCACATGGCCCCACTGGTGGCATTCAAAACATTTAACCTTATGTCTTGGATGTGTACATGGACTAATGGCTTCCCCTGCTACTGGCAGATTCTGGTGGGGCAGTCTGAGCTTCCCACCATGGGTTCCCTTAGACCCATGAGCAGCACTGGGTATCCCTTTCCTGTGCAGTGCTTGTTAGGTATAGGTGTCTCTTCTTCCCCAACTCATCTGCAGTAGAGCATTGTCTATCAGCTAACCAGATCCTTTAGTCCTCAGGCAAAGTGCTAAGGGCTTGTTCCCTCACCAAAAGGTCTGCCAGCCCTTCAAAAGTGGTGACCTGACATCCACTCACCCACCTATAAAAACAAGGGCTCAGTTCAGTAGCATATTCACAAACACTTTCATCTGCAGTGTGTCTATGCTTGCAAAATCTTTTCCTATAAGCTTCAGGTGTTAGCTTAAAAAATTCTAGCAAACAATTTTTTACAGCATTATAATTTAAGAAATCAACATCAGGCAGTTTGGAAAGTGCATTTTACAGCTTTACCATGGAGTAAGGCGGTCAGAAACCGTACCCAGAGCCTTTGGTCAACATCATACTGTTTACATACCCTCTCAAACATATGTATGAAACTATCAAAATTATCCCCCTCTGTAAACTGTGGAAGAAATTTACTGACCTTTGTTGCTTCTGGGGTTTGGTTACTCCCTTCCCCATTACCTCCATGACTGTGACGAAGAGTCAGCATCTCCTTTTCGTGTTCCCTCTACCTGTCCTTCTCCTCAGCTTCCAGATGTAGCAGTTTCTCATTTTCCACACTGTCTAGATGCCTCAGTCTCTCTGCTGCTTTGATTTTCAAATGCTTGGCCTCCAACTCAAGTCTCTTTAGCTCCAGATGGATTTTTAAGCCTTCTGTAGAAAGGTTGAGCTGTCCATTCTCTGAGTGTTGTACATCTCCATGGCCGGTCTGATCGTCCTTCTGGTTGCTATTTTCTTATGCAGCTGTGACCAGAGCTGCAATCATGTCTGCTTTAGTCAGGTTTCCATGCACCAGTCCTTTAGCCTGGCACATCTCAGCCAACTGGCTCCTTGTCAGCTTGCCATACTCCTCTGCTGACATGCTTGCCTGCTTTCCCTGACTAACTAAGCTAACAAAAGAAGTAAAACAATTGTGATCTGATCTCTGAATGTTCACTGCATGGCTGTTTTAGGGTAGAAAAACACCGTCAGTGATCACTGTACGCAAGCTATAGCAATTCACTATCCACACCACTACAAACCAATTAATATATGATGTGGATAACTCACCACTATCAACCAATTAATACTTGATGTGAATTGGATATTCCACCACTGCCAAACAATTAATATGTGATGCCAGTGCACTGGCCCAGTAATCGAGGAGCCTCAATCCTCACCACTAACACCAGTGAGGGGCGTCCACCTTGGGAGGATAACAAGTACACACACACACACACACACACACACACACACACACACACACACTAAAGTACAATTTTCCTTAAGAGCACACAGAGATCACAGTCAGTCTGGGGCTGGTTTCTCCCTTTCTCTCCAGATCCCCAATAACACTGGCACAGCTATAGGGTTCAGATCTCAGCCGAGTAGTCAAGCCAAAACCACCAGTACCCTCTCTTTCCAACCAGTGCTTTGTGTCCCTGCTCAAACTGACACACACACTGAGATTTGAGTTATATACAAATACACAGACACTCCTGGGGAAGGCTGGCACAGGCTCTCCAGCTATGCCCCCTTCTGCCCAGACTATATGGTAGTAATCACTGCCACCAACTACTCTTATCAGCTACTCTAAAGGCCCTTACCAAAGGGTGCCCAATTCTGTGTGTGCAATGTTACTGTTATCCAATTGGTAAGTGTGACTGAGACTTGAAGGCTATTTAGGAGTGGCATATACAGTATCACCAAATACATGCAAGTAAGCTAAGAGCTTACATTATCTCTCCACAAAACGGCCACAGTTGAAAGGTTTAAAAATATTTAATAATAATTAATAAAAACACAAGACAATACTAATTAACTCAACACAATGACATTAGAGAGTTCAGAAATCACATAAAATAATTTAGAACAACATTATAGGATAGTCTCACATAAATATAGAAAACAGCTAGACTAGTCTTGTTATTTCTATCTATCTCTAAGAGAAATACTAAGATCCTACTTACAGAGCAAGGCACAGTACTGGTGAGTTGTCAGATTCAGAACAAAATACAAAATGCCATCCTTTCTTTCTGAGATAGTCCTTAAATTGATAATACAAATTACTGCTAAGTCATTTCAGATTACATCATTCTTGTTACTTCTGCTGAAGTTTCCCAGCCTCACAGAACTCAAAATTGTAACATTTCTGTGTGATCTGCACCTGCCAGGAATCCACAGCAATAAAAGACACTTTACATGTTAAACCTAATAATTATCTCTGTCTTAGGACAATAGAAATAATTTCCTAGCCCAGACATCCTGTCTCCTAGCTTGAGATCACACACAATCATAAATTCTTTACTTATAAGCTTTCTTCCAGCGGGGTGCACTGTGGTTACATTTTTGAAGCTTAGCACATCAAGTTTTCTTACATTTGCGAAACGAGCCTGTGAATCATATTAATATTTACAATGACATATAATTATTTACAAAATTCTGTCTGGCTGGGCTGGCAGCCCCTCAGTTTTTCACATACTCTATCAAACAAAAGGTCTTTGGAATGTAACAGGAAAGCATAGGGCTCTGATGAAACTGACTTGTACAGCAGAAGAACATAAAAATCACAAAAGGTAATCTCTGAAGATCAAGAGCAAATCCCACAAACTCTGGATTGTGCAGCTGAGCTACCAGCACTAAATGATAAACAGTGAGCATGGATTCAGGTGGTGGCTTTGTACAACAAGATCTGAAGTTGGATTTTGGCGTGGGATTGACTCCTTGGCAACACAAATTAAAAAAAAAGTAGGAGGTGTGACGGAATGACTTCAGACAATGCATAGGGAGATGTGCTAGTGGGTGTTTGCTGGGATGACCTGAGACCACAAACATCGGAGATGATTTTTGGGAGTGATTGACTGTGGAGAACATGCACATTGATCATATATTTGGGAATGGGAAGATGTGTAACTCTGGATCATGAGCATTTGGAATGAATTCAGGAAGTAATAGGGGTAGAATGTGGGCCACAAGCACTGAACATGAATTTTGAAGGTGACCTAGAATGGTTCAGCTGTTCATCGCAAAAGGTGTCATACACACCATTTTGCAAATTAGTGTAAAATACTAAAGTTCAGTGATATTAAGAAGGTTTATGGGTCATATAATACATGGAGGTTCATAACTTTATTAGTAACATTTTAATACATGTTTTTTTTCTAGCATGCTTACATGTTTTACATCATAAATGGTGATGCGTCTCTGTGCAATTCCATATTGAAAGGTGATTTTACAATCACTGTGCAACATGCCCAGAAATCACATTTTTTGCTTTAGAACTGTGTAAAGACTATTCAATTCTTGTTGACATGAGATCACATTGATATTTTGCAGAGCTAGTGGAAAATGTTGAATTGTAGTAAAATGTATGTGGAAATGTGGTTACCAAATTAAGCTCATACATTTTAGTTTGGCAGTTCTGGAAACTTTTTGAATACTCATCTTATGGGTCTGTCTTGAAGTCTGGAAGGTACCAGAGGGAGTATTTATTTTTAATTTGCTGTACATATTTTTAGCTTTGGTAGCTATGAGGAATTATTCTGCAGACTGAATAGAGACATGAAGCAAATTTTTCACAATATTCATTCCATGGGTCTGCTGTGAAGTCGTAGTGTTATTGTATGCTTCCATGTCAAATGGTGATTTTACATTCACTGTGCAAAATTCAATTTCTTATGCAAAGTTGCATTTTCAGATAGAAAGATGCATAATTGCTGAAAATGGTTTTGAGATGGAATCCTGAGATATGGCATTTTCAGGTGTCCAATCTTGTAGTAAAGTTACAAGAACATAGTTTCCAAGTTAATCACAAGAGTCAAAAATGTGGCAGATATAAATTTTAGGACAAATTTGTTAGAATATTCATGTTGCAATTCTGTATCATGAAGTCTTATGCACTTTTGTCTTAAAATGTGGTTATGCAGCCTCTGCAGAATTTTCAGACAAAATTTTATAGTGGTTGTGATTTAGTTCATGAGGTAAGGACCAGTAGATGCTAAATTGAAAATATGGATGTACAGTCTTAAGAAATGAAGTTCTAGTCAGAGTTCAAAATCCGATAGTAAAAAAAGCATATTTTTTCGTAAAGAACCACCTGATGAGAGAGAAAGGGATTTTCAGTTTAAGGAAGAACATGCTGCAGGTTTATAGAAAGGAAGTTTGCAGTTAGAGGGGTTCTGGGAAGTTGATCTGTGGGTTGGTCAAGAGGATGTGATGGACATGACAACATACTATTTTCTTGCTTTGGAGGAAACAGACTTCTTTTATCAGGTGCATATTCAATTTAATTATCTTGAATATTATAGTGTATAGAGCTCTATAGCATTAAATGTGGAAATACCTAGCTACATGAAGTCATATGTTGTGTTGCAGTTTCTTGAAGCAGTCTGTCTACACACTTTGTTGAGGCTAGTAACTTATTCATGTTGTCTGTTCTGTTTGTAGAGCATTTTGGTAGCCATTCGGATGCTACATGGTGTCAAAAAGTGAAGAACTCTATCTGCAAACCTAAATAAATGCATTTATTTTCAAGAGTTTATGAGCTTAGAATACATTAATTTACAGGTATCAAAATGATCAAGAGTTGAGCTAGTTGCCTAGGTGTATAGCCTCTAATCTCACAGCCAGTGATCTGAAGTCAGGAATGGTTGCTGGAAACTGGAAGGCTAATGGAGGAGGAATTGAGTGAATCTTTCCCCTCCACTTGGTGCAGGGCTAGGTTATGTATCAACACCATCACTTCAGTGGACACTGGCCTGACTGTTACCTGTTTTTAAGGGAGGGGGTTTGTGGCACAATGCAGTTGGGCATGTACAAAAGCACACCTGTCATTATAATACTATTGCACACTGCTGTTTAAGAAGGAAGGGGCCATCTAATTCCCTAGCATGTGCTCTCGTGCTATACAAATACAGTTTCTCACCAGCATCCAGGGAGGAATACAGGAGAGGGAGGACTGCAAACGAAAGCTAAGCTGGAGATGTGGTAGTGGGCAGAAATTATAGGGATTACAGTACCCCAGAAACTCTGGAAGGAGGAGGAGCAGTGGTTGTCTGACCCCTCACAAAAATATTTAAAAAATAGTTCATTTACAAACATAAGGAATTATTTTAATGCAAGGCCACTTAAATGAAAACTGGAAGCTTTGATGCAGAAGTTCAGTTCGTTGCTTAGTGCAAGTAGACTGATAGAGAAACCTGAAAAAGTACAGAGGGACACATTTCTGCAGATCACTGGGGAAGAAGAAGAACTGAAGATATTTAATACTTTTACTTTTTTTTTTTCAAGTGGAGAATGGTAAATTAGGAGTAATACAGTAGTAGTTCAGAGATTACTGTGAGCCTAGTAAGAACTTGTTTATTCTCCATTTGTTCTTTACTAGACTGCAAGTTCCTACAGAGACTATCCATGCCTATGTTATTAAGCCAAAGAACTGAGATAAACACTATGATTATGGTGAGCTGCATGACTTATTAACAAAAAACATAAGGTTGTGGTTTAAGAAAAGATTAGCTAAGGGTAGCGTTTATAACCAAAGCATACCTGACCTTTTTAAAAGCTGTGACTATATGCATACTGAATAAAATTACAGTTAAGGGAATTAGCTGATGAAATGGAAGTATGGAGTATAAAGTAAGATATGAGTTGAATAAAAAGGCCGAAATAAATTAGGAATGCATTATGATCTTAATTAAGATGTGAAAAAAAAGATGTGTGCTGTGCAGGACATCTGGTGCAGTTGGAGTTCAAGCCTCAGACAGTGTGTGTAGCAAGTAGCCCAGGATAAATTGATGCCCTGCAAGTACTCAGTTTTGTAGAAACTGTGCTAGAACAAATTCACAAAGATGTGTAAAAGGAAAGCCAAATATATTCAAAAGAATTTGCATGTGTAACAGAAATGTAAAAATTAGCTGTTTGTTGCTGATAAAAATAAAAGTTTGGTACAGCAAAGTATGAAATGCATTAGAAACTGATACAACAAGCACAAGGCAAACTTGGCAAGAAATGAGAATAAAATCTTGAGAATGTAATACTTTGTCTAAAGATACATTTGAAGCACTAACACACACAAAAATAAGCAATGTGCAAATTAATTTATTAAAGACACCAAGTAAAAGTCATGGTGTAAAAAGTTAATAGCATATATGTAAGAACAGCAAGATCTTGTTTCATTTCATAGCATGTAAAGAAAGTTTTTTTTTTAATATTTGGATTGTTTTGCTTATTAGAAGCAAGGAATTCATGGCATGAAAGTAAAGATGGAATATGTTTCCTTACACAATCAGGAACAGTCACACAGTAGCAGAGACATGTTGAATATTGCAGATAACATGACAATAATACACTTCATGAATATGCCAATTAATTTACAGCTTTAATAAGTGTGCCCTGAGAATATCAGATACAAATATATCATGATGTTGTACCATTGATATGTGCACCTAGAAATATATTAGTACTTCTCAGAAATACAATACAGCAGGAACTGAATGAATGGAAAATTAAGCTGCCATTAAGAAGCAAATAGAACCAAAGTAATTTGTGAACAGTACGATTGCTGTTGAAAAGAAAGACAAGGTTTACATATGTATTGATTCACGCAATCTTTATAAAGTAGTTGTGGGGTAGGGGGGTATATAAGTGAAAACAAATGTAAAATGAGTAGCAACTTTGAATTACATAGCTTGTATTTGTTGTCAGAAGGACTGAAGCCTGAAAAAGAAAAAAAAAAGCAGTTGTGCAAAAGCCAAAACCAGAAGACAAAATGTCATTACGGAGGTTTTTGTGAGGGATTCAATATATTTTGCAGGGTTTGTACCTAATATGTCAGTGCTAATTATAAATCAAGAAAGCTGTTAAAAGTTGTAGTGTGGAAGTGAGATGCAAAGGTCCAAAACTGGAGCATCATTAAAATCTTTTGTTTCTGTTTTTGCATGATCTATACGGTTCTTTGTTCATAACGATAGATTCCCTTATTTCCTTTTAGAGAGTGATGCTGATACAGTAGATGCCATTGTTGAGAACTGTTAATAGTTTTCTCAAACATTTGATTCCTTGGCCTGAGGTCATATCTGCCCTGTATCTACCAAGAGGTGTGCACCTTAGTTCAGTACTTCTCTTCGCACAATCTGTAGTGCTGGTCACAGGTTGGAGTGTTGCTGGTGGAAGGTGGGCAAGAGGAGTGACCAAATTGAGCTTGATTAGCACTAGGGTTGTGAAGAAACTGTACGGCCCAGCCTGACTATTGACTGGAAGAGCATTGTCAAGCTGTAAATATGAGACTGCTGCTTGTTTTTTCACTGGCAAGATTGCTTCCATTAGGTTCACATTTCCCTCAGATTGGGTGGCACAGTATGTTCTTCTTTGCCACTGACTATTTCCTTAGTGTTCAATAGTCTTAATTTCAATTAATTCACTGATATGTTCTCTGGCTTGAATTTAACAATATATAGGCTGGACCCTTGTCTTTTTAACCTAGTAATGGCCAGTTTTGATATGCTGGGCCCAGTTGTCTATTAGTTATTGTTTGTGTCATTAATAGATGGGATTTTTTTTTTCTTCAGCCTTGAAGGAAACACAGGTTGTCACATCTTTAAAAACCAACATGATCTCTGAATAACTTAAAAATCTAATGCTGTCCTACCCTAATCTCCCATTTCTTGGAAGGGTAAAGGAGAAAGTTGTTTCCAAGCTGCTATAAATTCATCTTAAAGCCAGTGGGCTTATGGATCCTTACCAGTCAGGGTTTTGTTCTCACCACGACATAGAAACAGCTTTAATTAGAGTTGTTAATTATCTCCTGATGGCAAGAGACCAATGGCATTATACAGTGTGGGCTCTCCTGGATCTCTCTGCAGCATTTGACACCATGTACTATGGCATCTTAATAGACTGTTCAGTCTTACTGTGGAGTTTATGCTGCAGTTTACGACTGGTTCATTTCTTACCTGTCCACTTGTATAAAAAGCTTCTATTCTGGACTCATTTCATCTACTTAAACTCTTGATTGCAGAATTCCACAGGGTTCTTTTATGAGCCCTTTATTGTTCATTGTATGTTTGCTTCTTTTGGAGATGTACTTAGGGGCTTAGCTTACTCTAGTTATGGGTACAATATCCAGATCTACTTCTGCTTCCCTAAGAAGACTGCTTGTATTTATTCCCTGGCTTATGTCCTCAAAGCCATTTATAAGTGTCTCACTGAGTATTTGTTCATAAGGCAAGGAATGTTGGCTTTATCTTTGGGTCATGGCTTACAATTTGGACCTGGTGTTGACTGTGGTAAAGTAATCTTGTTTTCAAGAAGCATGACCAGGTTTAAACACCTAATTCCTCAATCAGATCTCTCAGCTGTGGTTCATGCCTTGATCTCTTCCAGACTGGACTATTGCAAGGTTCTGTGCGTGAGGCTGCCTGGTACTGAACTTAACCTGTTACAACTGATGCAGACTTCTGAAACTGGACTAACTAGTATGCCTCGTTACCAACATGTTATGCCTGTTTTGCATAACATGCATGGACTTACTGTCCTGCTTTGGAATATTAAAATCCTGCTAATAGTGTATATGGCCATTCATGGCCCGGGTTTTTGCTGTCTGAAATAGCTTATTGTACTATTGTCCCATGCATGCATTGCATTTAGCATCCAAGAGTTTGATGGAGGTACTGTGGGTTCATTTAGAGAGTACAGTTGTCCATTCTTTTCAGTTTCAGGCTCCTTACCTGTGAAACTCGCTGATTCAGTGGTTCCATGAAAGTTCCTTCCTGGCTAGCTTTAGGCATGCCTTAAAGACATATTTAGTCGATCTAGCATATAGTGGCATAAAATATTTTTACACTTGGTTTTATGCCTCATGCTTAATATTTTGTATGTTTATTGTATTTATGTTTGGTACCATTTCATAGCACCCACATTTCTATGGTTTATGTGTTTTTATTGTTTTCCTTTATATTCTGTAATGATTTTTTGTTAAAAGTATCTAAATAAACCTGAACCTGAGTGCTGGGGTCATAATTGGAAGCATTATTTTGTGGTAAATTTACTTTTAATAAACATACTTACATGCCCATAGTGTTACCATGCTGTCCTGCAAGGTGCAATCACAGGCTATATGTTGACACATTTTTGTGGTCAAATAAAAAGTCTAAAACTTTAATGTGTGATTGGAATCCTAATAATGTATTTTATTTCTAGTCACATACAAACCGAGAAATAACAGAAAACGCACCAAAATAAGGGGATAGTTTGTCACCATACTCTAACTTATAAAGTTACTATAAACTTTGTCACCATACTCTAACTTATAAAGTAAGTATAAAAACTGCCTTTGTATCAAAGTTCATTTTACTAGTAGTCAAGTCTTTGAAAGTTTGTGAAAGTTGCAGAGCTTCCTACACCTGGGACAACATCATCAAAATACATGACACTATGACATTGTTTTAATGTTGCATCTTCACTGTGTTAGCATCCCTGCTGTACAGGTGGGATCATGTAAATATTATTCCTACTATGTATTCTTTATTTGCCATACATTTCAGTGCATTAGCAGTCCACAACAACACAAGAAGACTGCAAATACCATCAATTCCTGAAAATTCAATGGTATGATGGACCTCTGAACTTGATTGTTAAGAACAGGAAAACTTTAATTACTCAAAAAAACTAGTTACAGAAACACCAGCATTAGAAAAACAATGATGTGAATATGTCAGGTGTGTTGCAGTAGCTGTCAATCAGAACAGTATAGGCGTTGTGGTTCTACAAGAGATCAGACCATTTCCCTTTGGGTCAAGAGTACTTGTAGCTGCAGAAACAAAGTAAGCCCATGGAGAAAAACAACCGTACGCAGCAGTGCATGGTTATGAAAAATTCCATATGTCTATAATAAAGACATTTATGTGGAAATAGACCACAAACTCTTGCAAAGTATGTTCAGAAAGTCTTCGTATAAAGCATATGTACAAAATTATCATCTGAAAATGAAATAGGGACCAAACAGTAAATTATGGATGGTAAGACATGGTGAGTTGAGCATATTTACCAGATAAGAATAAAGAACTATTAGAACTAGACATTCATTTGGTAATGCTGCAGTTATTAATGACAGAAGAATTTGAGTGGTATATTGACACTGACTTAGAAATATTTACAGAAACACACTACTACAATATTGATGGCATGAGCAAAAGTCTTAAATTAACACATTTGCTCTTAATCTGTTCTTCAAGGAAGAAACAAGTTGTGTCCAAGGATTAATGTTCCAAACTAAAAAAAAAAAAAAAAAATACTATTCAGCCCAAAAAACAAAGGCTTAAGATAATGCATGGATCACATTTACTTTTTTTTTTTTGTATTTTGTGATCTCTGAATGTCCAACTGGGAAACTCCATTTTCAGTGGAATGCCTGGGAAAAATTCTGTTAGAAAAAACAAGGATAACAGTAAGTGTAAACAGTAGATAAACATTTATAGGTCCAGTTATAAAATATGAATAGTAATTGTAACCTGCATTAAGATACATATCACACAGCATACAGTAAATTAAGAATACAAATTGGAATTAAAGAACTGGGAATAGTAAAGTGCAAAGAAAACAAGAGACATTCCCTGGGATTCAGTAACATTTTCTACAATGTGGAAGACAAATCTGTGTAAAGATTTGTGCAGCAACACACTAAGTTAAACTGATTCAGAAATTCACTAAACACTACCATGCAAGGCTTCAAAATTCTGCAGTCCACATAATATACAAGTGACAGTCTAATGATATGGAAATAAGCAACACCGTATGAATTAGGGAAATGGCAGATTAATTCATAAATGTATATATTTTAAGACAGGAAAGACTACCACCAGAATTGCTGACTGCAGTAAAATACTTAAGATTCAGTAGAGAAGTCATGACAACATGTATAGGGAAGCTGCTGAAGCAGTAAATATGTATGTGCAAGAGGCTATTCTTGCTGTAGGTAGTCACACAGGTGCAAGTCGTCACCTTTGATGCCACTGAGTTGTCCCTCTGTGCCTAATACATCATGCCTTCCATGACACAAAAATAGTGGACTGTTACGGTGTGGATAAAGGCATGATTCACAAGCCAGTCAAGATGGGTCACCCTTATGTGCAGGCTTATAGCTCACATGGATGACCCATCCCTGAGGATAGTGAGGTATGTATGACTTTGACAATACTGGCTACAGGGACATTTCAGTGATCAACAGGGACACTGTGTTTGTATTCCAGGCGTCTGTCTCAAGGGTACTCCACCAATTTCTTGATGCAATGTTACAGCTCATATAGGAGCATAAGTGGTTCCCACAGAGGACAGAAGTAACACCTTGCAGGCATTTTATGGCATAGCCTGTTTCCTTGAGTAGTAGGAGCCATTGACCACACTCATAATGCAATAAAGGCTTTGCATGGGAAGCAAGGACAATGATATGTCCAACCATAAAGGGTTCTATTCCATTAACTACCAGGTAGTCTGTAATGCACAGGGTGTAATCTATGATGTGTCACTAGGCCATCATGGTAGTCCCACAAGTCACACACCTGGCATATGTATGGCTTATATCAAGAGGTCTGTATGGGGTGATTTCACACAGGGACATCTTATTAGTTATCCACATGCATAGTAGCATGTCAGCTTGCATGATGTCAGTTTGTTTTGATATTATGCACGTTGACATAAATGTTTTTGATTGATTGAAGTAGATGTGTGTGTGTGTATATATATATATATATATGAGTTCCCTTCAGTTCGAACAGCCATAATGTCAAACCACATATTGCAGAGATGAAAACATTTGCATGGAGATCGCCATAGGGAAAAATTCTCATTCACTTCAATGTAAGTGCAATATTGGAGTTGGTATATTTAGCAGGGGGGTGCAGGCTATGCCCCCCTGCTGCAGCAAAAAAAAAAAAAAGTAACAATATTTTGATTTTGTGTTGGCCATATACGTGTCTATGTTATGGCTGTTCGACTATCTGAAGTAGACCTATATAGATATACATATATATGTATATATGTGTTTGTGTGTGTCTACCTAAAATGATCGAAGTCCCACAACATCAAACATTAGATCATCGAGCACCAGATGATCAAAGTTGTGGACCATTGAGCAGTCTGAATGGAGATCGTCGTACAGTGCAGAATGAGAAATCTACCATCTGTTCACTGTAGTGTTATCTTGGAGTTGGTATATTTAAGTAGCAGGGGGCTTGCCTCCCTGCAAAAGCATAAAACAAGATTTATTTTGTTTTCAGATTTCGTTTTTTTTTCTATTTTCAATGTTCCACAACTTCGATCATCTGGTACTTGATGATCTGATGGTTGATGTTGTGGGACTTCACTCATTTGAAGTAGACCCATATATAGACACACACACACACAAATATTCTTAATTATTGGTGGGTACTTAAGAGACCATGTGTCATTTGGCTATCCTGAGAATATTTTTGTATTGCAGTTTGTTTTATAATAGCAGATCTGATATTGTTAATCTTCGTTCTTTCCTTACACATGGGTATTGGTTTCGAGCTCGGAACCAAGCTGGCTGTTTTCCAAGCTCGTGTCAGCTTCAAACTCTCGAGCTAAACTCTTACCCACAATCCCTGTTACCCCAGATTTCGTTTGCCGCATTGCCATTCGGTCGTCAAGCTACTTCTCTTGAGCTAAGTACATTCAATTGTTGTTTAATACTTTTACATATTACTTTTCTGTCAGGAACGTTCATATTTTATTGTCTCACCCTATCGCATCTAGCGGTCATAATTTCTTCAGGTTTTTCTGGTTCTTTCTTTACCACTTTTACCACAAGGTATTTTCTCTTTACCATCGTTGGTAATCCTTTTCCCTTTTCTCTCATACCTTCGGGTACTGTCTTGTACCATTGCTTTTACCTTCTCTATTAATTATTTTGCTGTCATGGCAGATAAGAAAGGTAGTCCGGGGTTTAAGCGGTGTTCTGATTGTGGACACAAACTGCCTACTTCTGATGCACGCTCTTTGTGTGTTTATTGTTTGGGAACTTCTCATTTGTCTGTTGACCCACCCTGTACTATTTGTGAGAACTTTTCTAATAGAACCTTGTTGGAAAGGAAAAACAAGCTGATACTGAATGGACTTCTAAAATCTCCCTTTTCAGAGGCTATTTCTGGGTCAGAGGCCTCAACCCCTCCTAGAGCCCATAAGAAAACTTTGGATGTTCCTACTAAGGCTAAATCTTTGCCTTCATCCCTGGCTGGGGACTCCCGCCAACCAAAACCTAAAAAGACTGAAATTTCGGCTCCGGAGCTCTCTCAGTCAGCCCCAGTGCTTTCGGTATCTAGACCTTCGGCACCAAGGCCTTCACCTTCATTAGTGATTTCGGCTCCATCTTCTCCTGCAGCCTTCTATATATCAGCACCGAGAGGCTCCTCGGTGCAGACCATTACCACTGTATCGGCACCGACCGTTCAGTCGGCACAGACCTTAACCACGTCAGCTCCGAGATCTTCCTTGGAACCAACGCCTTTATTGTTGACTCCAGTTTTGTCGGTTCCAGCTTCAGCACTGACAACCACTTCAGCACCGACCCCTGTGTCGGTGCAGACCATGACCTCGGCACCGATGACTTCTTCGGTGCAGACAACAGTAGTCCAGTCTCTCTCGGCACCGTTGTCCTCGGTGCGGTCAGATGAGATGAGCACGGAGCCTGCCTCCTCTGCGGACAGGCCTGTTTGTCCCTCAGTCTCCGTGAGGTCCACTAGAAGCCTTTCTGAACATGATGTGTTGCATCTTGTGGACCAGGTGCTCTTGGCCAGAGGTGTCTTACCCCTCAGGAACTGTCCTTCCTTGGGAGGTGATAATCCATCTCTAAAGACCCCTTCTTATTCTCCTCCTTTATTGCCTTTGAAGTCCATGGATATAGCACAATCTTCCCCTTCTGCGGTTCCCTTTATGGATCTCACTAAGGAACCACAGTTGCCTTTGTAGCAGGAAAGTTCTGCTATGACCCAGGATGTCAGTTGTGACACGCATAGTTTGCTGCTCCACAGCCATCCAGGGATTCTGGGTTGGCAGGCTGAGCCATTTAGGGGAGGGGTGGCCCCTGTCCTAGACATACACTCCTCTTTGGGTGGACCAGCCTTCCAACTGATGGAGAAGGCTTTCGCTGCTGCTGGCAATTCCGGACTGTCTATACCTCCGCCCTCCTCTGGTACACTGGTTTCACAAGTTGCATCTAGCGGACACTGGGTGCAGGGGCCACAGGACATATTCCCTCATGAATCTCCTTTTCCGCTGTCTTTTCCAGCTTCTCCCACTGAGGAGGTCCACCAGAAAAGTTCATGTAAGAGGAAGCACATGGACTCCACAGAGGAGTACCTCACAGAAGACACAGATTTCGATGAGGGGGAAGGATCCCCTCGGTCACCCTCTGAGGTATCCTTTGGTGATATCCTCGAAATCCTGAAACAGAGAGGTGACTGGCAGTCCTCTAATCCGACCTCTGAGGAATCTGTGTTCCTACAGGCCTTTTGTGCCCGGCCCCCTAACTCCTGGGACTCCACCTGTTGATGAACTTGTCCGGCTCATCGTGCAGCATGCTTGGAAGGCTCCTGATACTATCGAAGCTATTCCATGGAGGCCAGATAAGATCTTGTCCCCTCCTGCATCGGATCCCCATTGGTCCAAAGGTCTTCCTGTGGATGCTTTGGTGGTGGTGGCCACAACAAAAAAGGATCTGGCAAAAGAAGAAAGCCAGACTGTCCATCCACCTAACAAAGAGTCCCGGGCCCTGGACAGGATAGGGAAGTGCACCTTTGCTATCAGGTCCCTGAATTATATGGCACATTTTAACAGGCTTCAGAGGGATCTGGTTTCTGAGCTCTCTGAAACCTTGGCTGGTGCCACGTCTGATGAGGTCTGTGACAAAGTGGCCTCTCAGCTGGCCACCATTGAATCTATATCTAACTCCTCTATGCGATTGATATCTCATGCATCAGAAGGAGCAGCTAGAGCAGCGGGCTCAGCTGTGGTCTTGAGACAACACGCTGGGATGCGCTTGTGCAACTTCGCGGAACACTTTGTCTTCTTTTCTTAATGCCCCTATTGAGGCCTCCTCATTGTTTGGTCCCAAAGTTAAAAGCACACTGGCCAGATGTGAACATGACTGTAAGACCCTTTCTGCCGTAGGTGTCCGTTATTCTTCCCCTCAACTCGCTTTCTCCCATAACCAAAACAGTGGGAAGATATGGTTCAAGAAATCTCAGGGTCCTTTCCGTGACACATAGGCTGAGTTCTCCCCCAGAGGCAGAGGGGGAAACTCAGAGGGGAGATGCTCCTTTCAGGGCAGAGGAGGTCCAAGTAACCAGGGTTCCAGGGATTCTTTCCCTGGCCAATCCTACCAGCACTCCTGAAGAGAGGCCCAACTCCTTTCCTCTGGAGGTGGTTGGGGAACGTTTCTCCTTGTACCCTTCTGCCTGGCTAACCATCACCACCGATTCTTGGGTGCAAAGGATTATAACCAGAGGTTATCATATCCCCTTCGATCTTTGTCCCGTCCCTTCAAAGAATCTCCCCGACGTTCCAACCAGTCAAAGGGAAGAAGCAGCACTAGAGATAGAAAAGCTGCTAAGAAAAAGTGTCATTCAAATCGTCCCTCCAGACCAGATAGGATCTGGATTCCACTCAAGACTATTTTTGGTGCCAAAGAAAACCGGGGACTGGAGACCAATTTTGGATCTCAGTGTATTGAACAAGTTTGTGAGAGTACAAAAATTCTGGATGGTAATAATACAGTCTATCCTCCCCTGTTGGAAAAAGACGATTTGATGTGCTCTATAGATCTTCAAGATGCGTACTACCACATAAAGGTGGACAGGCCATCAAGAAGATTTCTGCGCTTCTGTGCAGGAGCCAGTCACTACCAGTTCAGAGTACTGTCTTTCGGACTCTCTACAGCCCCCAGAGTGTTCACAAAGTGCATTGGCAGTTGTCACAGCTCACTTGCGACTTCAAAGATTCCAGGTGTTTCCATACCTAGACGACTGGCTCATTTCCGCCCCGACCAGACATCTACTGGAAAAAGCCCTGGCATACTCTCTCCTCGTTGCTCAAAGGCTAGGCATAACCATAAACTGGCAAAAGTCCAATCTCACCCCTTCTCAGTCAACAGAATTCCTAGGGGTTATCTTGGGCACAAAAAAATCAAAGCTTCTATTCCAGAGCACAGAATTCTAAGGATAAAGCAACAACTACTTCCAATCCTTTCAAGGGAAAAATCCACGGCTCACTTGGTTCTACAGCTGTTGGGTTCCATGGCAGCCTCCATCACCATTGTTCCCCTGGCCAGGTTTCACATGAGGTTTCTACAGTGGCTACTGCTCACCCAATGGTGTCCTTTTCAGCATTTCCTTTCAGCCATGATTCATGTAACCCACAGGTTCAAACAGGATTTAAATTGGTGGATGACACACAGTCTCTCACAATGGTCTCGTCCCTTCTCCCCCCAGCAACCCAAGGCCACAGTGACCACGGACGCCTCCCTGATGGTGTGGGGGGAGCTTTGTCAGGGACAGACAGCCCAAGGCACTTGGTCCAAACTGGAGGCCCATCTGCATAAATGTTCTAGAGCTGAGGGTGGTGCTTCTGGCATTGCAAGCATTCCATCCCCTGGTACATCAACAAGCAAGGTGGAACCAAATCTTACCCCCTTTGTCGAGAGGCTATGAGGATATGGCAATGGGCGATGGCTACCAACCATTTTCTTCTAGCAATGCACATTCCCGGGACTACCAATGTGATAGCAGACAGACTCAGCAGGTGCATTCTTCAACCTCAGGAGTGGTCCCTGAATCCCTTGATAGTGGTGGAGATCTTACACCACTGGGGCCATCCTTACTGCAACCTCTTTGCATCCCCGAGCAACTACTTCGCCCTGATTCCCCCTCCGGGACAGTCACCCAGGTCACTCTAGTCCACGACTGGCCCTCAGGTCTTCTTTGCGCATTTCCACCATTTCCCCTCATTCCCCAGTTTCCGAAGAAAGCCCGTCGGTTGAAGAGCAAGGTGATCCTCATAGCACCATATTGGCCTCGACAGATTTGGTTCCCCTTCCTTTGGCCTCACCTACTAGATCGACCATGGATTCTCCATCCAACCCTGGAGTTGATCTCACATCCACAGAACCTGATTCATCCCAACTTGAACAGCC
This sequence comes from Protopterus annectens, assembly GCF_019279795.1. Taxonomy (NCBI): domain Eukaryota; kingdom Metazoa; phylum Chordata; order Ceratodontiformes; family Protopteridae; genus Protopterus; species Protopterus annectens. The sequence continues at coordinate 235,341,676 of NC_056745.1, forward strand.
TGAAGCTCATGGCTTGGCTACTCCAATTCCCTTGATTGCCAGGAAGAATGATCTTTCTTTACCAGTACATGATATTCTCATTGCTTCTCATAAGTCTTCCACTAGAATTACTTATCTGAGCAAGTGGAAAAAGTTTATCTGTTGGCTGAAAGATAAACAAGTAGACCCCTTTTCAGCACCAGTGTCGATAATACTAGACTATTTGGCCAACCTGTTTCAATCGGGTCTATTGGCCTCTACCATTAGAGTTCATTTGGCTGCAATTTCTAATTTTCATGAGGGTGTCCAAGATTCCTCTCATGTCCCATAAATTGTGCAAGACCTTCATAAAAGGTGTGAAGCATCTGAAGCCACCTTTTAGAGAACCTATTCAACCATGGGATTTATCATTAGTTCTACAAGCTCTGACAATGTCACCTTTCGAACCAGCCTCTTCATGTGATCTCAAGTATTTGTCATGGAAAACCTTGTTTTTGGTCACTATTACTTCTGCCAGATGTATTTCTGAGCTTCAAGCTTTATGCATCAAGCGTCCATACTTGATTTTTCATAGAGATAGAGTGTCTCTGAGAACTAATCCGTCATTTCTGCCTAAAGTGATCTCTGAAATGCCCATTAATCAAGCCATTAAATTTGCCAGTTTTCTTTCCCAATCATTCAAACAGAGGAGAGTATTGCCTGCATACCCTAGATATACACAGGAAATCCATTCTTACTTAAACAGGACTAAACATTTTCGTAAATCTGACCAGTTATTTTTGGCCTTTTCTGGACCTAGATTAGGATCTGTTGTTGCTAAGGTCACATTAGCTAGATGGTTGAAGGCCTGTGTGACATTTATTTATACACAATGTAATATCTCGTTGCCTACTACCATGAAAGCTCATTCAACAAGGTCGGTGACAACTACTGCTGCCTTCCATGCCAGAGCTTCTACATGACATCTGTGCAGCTGCAACTTGGGCTATGCCTCATACCTTCATCAATCATTACAAATTGGATTGGGCCTCCAGGGGTAGAGCATCTTTCGGTTCTATGGTACTCAGGAATGTCCTTCCATGAGAGCCTCCCAGGAATAGAGGTAGCTGGGGACTCTGTCCCATGCGTAAGGAATGAATGAGGATTAACAATATCAGATAAAGAAGTTATGTCTTACCATAATGTTCCATCTGTATTGTTGATCCTCGTTCAGTCATTATGACCCTCCCTCCTTCCCCCCTCCTGTGGTTTCTAGTGGAACTCACCATCCAGTTCTCTTAGGTTATTTGACCAGAGGTAGCCTGTGTCTTCTTTGACTTGCAAACTCAATCTGAGGTAACACAGAGAGGGGGATTGTGGGTAAGAGTTTAGCTCGAGAGTTTGAAGCTGACGCAAGCTTGGAAAATGGCCGGCTCCGTTCCGAGCTCGGAACCGATACCCATGCGTAATGACTGAACGGGGATCAACAATACAGATGGAACGTTATGGTAAGACATAACTTCTTTTTTGTGATTTGGAACATGTAGAATTCAGCTCAGCAGCATATACTGTACAATGAGGAATGATGGATGGACCACAGTGGGTTAAAGAGAAGTTGTGTATTATTTTGTTCCACCTCAACACTCTGTTGCAAACAAGTTTTATTGCTGGTCTTCATCTTTACTCACCTAGGATCTCAATATCCTCAGGCTCGGACCTGTATTTTTATGAACCTGCCAGTACTGTTGAGTCAAATAGTTACCTTAAATTACCTTTTTCTTGTTAACAGATACCTCAGCATGAGGGATTTCTGAGCTACAAACACTGATATGTAGGCAGTCCTATGCCATTCTCCATAAGGACAAGTAACTATGAAGATTACCCCCCCCCACACACACACACACACACGCACACACACACACTTTATGCCAAACATGTTTTCTGAACTGAGCCTTAACCAATCCATCCTTTCATCTGTTCACTTTTCTTCTGAAGTTATAGAATAAGGGACAGAGACTTTTGCATACTATGGACATGTACAGACAACTGAAATATTACAACAAGAAAACCAGAGATTTCAGACAAACAGGTTTATTTCCTTCGCTGGAGGTAAGCAGAGGCCCACAGTGAGTGAGTACAGACACTTACCAAATAGTAACTGACTGCATTATCATTTGGGAAGGTAAAGGTGGGAAGATGCTGAATGAGCAGGTCAGGGCCCACTAGATCTGCTACTTCCACTGGTACTTTATTCAAGAATGTTTCTGCTTAGGCTGTTTCAAAGGCTGTGACCTAAATATCTATTCAAAGTTTCTCCAAACAATACTTTATTTTTATTTTTATTTTACATTTGTTGACCGGGCTGGTCTAGCTGGATACATGTCCATTTTCAGTAGAGGCCCGGGGAGATAAGCTCCACTTATAAACTTTACTGATGCTAAGTATAAAAACAGTTAAGAAATAAAATCTAATATAAAAAGTAATAAACAAGTGGTATAAAAAAGAAAGAAGTAATGGAGATAAGCTCCACTTAGAAATTATACTGATGCTAAGTTCAAAAACTGTAAGAACTAAGATTCTAATATAAAAAATAATAATAATTAAGTGGTATAAAAAGTAAGGGAGTAAAGAAGTCATAGTAGAACAAGATAGCAGGAAGTATCTCTTAGACATTTCATAGAGAGGGAAATGGAAATAACTGAAAAGAAAGTGAATTAAATATTGGGGTGAGTTGGTCAGATGAGCATAAAAATAATGTTAATCAGGGTTGGTACAGGGGCACAGCCATTGTGTTTTGAGGTAAAGCTTGAGTTTCTTTTTAAAGAGAGATTTAGAGGGAATAGTTGAGAGTTCAGATGGAAGCAGGTTCCAATGTTTTCCAACAGTGTTAGAGAAAAGAGAGTCTCCGGCCTTGTTGTTTGATTTGACCGTGTCTATAAGAAGTTTGTGTGCGGATCTAAGGGACTTTAGGTTGTGGTAACGGTGAATCAGGCTTGATAGTATAGGGGTTTTATCAGGTTGATAAAGAATTTGATGGGCTATGGTAAGCTGGTTAGTTTTTAGTTGCTGTTGGTATTCAAGCCAGCCTAGTTGTTTTAGATTATTACAGTGGTGGGTTCTGTAAGGGTTTCCGGTGGCAAATCTGGCTATGTTGTGGTAGGAGTTTTCTAGTTTTGACAGGTTTGTTGTGGATAATTTAGTAAAAATTGGGGAGGCATAGAGAAGGGGTGAGATAAGGTGGGTGAGGGCTATGGTTCTAGATTCTGGAGTTAGGAAAGGTTTGATTCTGTAGAGAGAGCCTATTTTTTTGTTAATGCTTTTTAGTGTGTTGTTAATATGGGCATTGAAGTTAAGGTTGTTGTCTATGGTAATGCCTAGTAGTTTGGTAGTTGACTCTTGAGATATAGGTGTGCCATTTGCTGATGTTATGGTGAAATCAAAGAGGGGAGATTTGCTAGATGGTGTAAAAAGTAGCAGCTTTGTTTTCTTTGGGTTGAGTAGTAGACAGTGTTGGGAAAACCAGTCTTCTACAGAGTTAAATATGTGTTGTGTGAGGGAGTGAAGGTGTGATACAGTTGTGGCGGAGCAGACAAGTGTTGAATCATCTGCATACTGTATGCATGTGGCTTGGGGAGCCACATGGTGTAGGTCATTGATAAATAAGGAAAATAGCAGGGGGCCTAGTATAGACCCTTGTGGGACTCCAATGCTGACAGGCAGTTGGAAGGATAGAGTGGAGTTCCAGAGTACTGCTTGATGTCTGTTTTGTAAGTAGGACTTAAACCAGTTAAGAGATTGGGTATCAAGTGAAGTGGAATGAAGAATGTGAATGAGTATTTGGTGGTTGACCATGTCAAAGGCTTTGGATAGATCTAAGAAAATTGCTGAGGAGAGGGTGTTATTGTTGCGATTTTTGTTGATTGTATCTGTAAAGGAGAGGAGGGCAGTGGTTGTACTGTGGGATGGTCTGAAACCGTGCTGGGTGTTAGAGAGTAGGTTATTCTGGAGAAGGTGGTGAAGCAGTTACTTGTGTATACACCTTTCCATGATCTTAGATAAGGGTGAAAGAAGGGCTATGGGGTAGTTCGATATTTCAGTAGAATTTCCCCCTTTATGGAGTGGGATAATGTGGGAGATTTTCCAGAGTTTAGGGACATATCCTTCAGTGATGGTTCTGTTGATCAGAATAGAGATAGGCAAGGCTATTGCTTTGGCTGCTAATTGCAAGTATTCTGCGGGTAATAGGTCGGCAGAGGGAGTACATGGTTTCAGTTTTTTTAGAAGGGAGAGAATATAAGTAGTTGAGACTGGTTGGAAGTGAAAAGTAGGGGGTGGGTTTGTTTTGCTCGTTGACATGTTTGCATTTTTGATGGGAAGTTGACTTGCTAAGGTTTGTATAGTTTCTGTAAAGAATGAATTAAAGGAATAATAAATAAAATGAATTAAAGCAATACAGATTTCATGTCCAGTCCACGAGTGGCAGGAATTCCCCCTGCAGTTTTCTGGGGTATTTTGTAAGGCAATTTACTCTTGTCTGTGGATCATACACTTCTCAGCACTCTCTCATTCATTTCTTAAATTCCCTCCAGCAGTGTTTAATTAATTAAAGAGTGGACAACCAAATCACTGTGTGGTTACTTACCATAACTTCTGAAGTTCTAGTAGAATCGTTTTTCAGTAGTGACAGTGCTGCAGAAGGATCTTCTACACTCCTTGTCCCTATTACTTCTTAAAGGCAAACTCTGCCTTAGAACTACAAAAATCTATTTTTTCACTCTCTCTTTTTTCTGAGTTATTTAACACCTCAAAATCATTCTGACTACTTATAGAATTTCAATATGTTTTCTGCAAAATGGCAGTCAGTGGAGCTTGATAGATTAATGTGATTTTATTTTTCTTCAAGCCTTTCTCTTTCCCATAATCCATTTCAGGTTTTCTTTATATGAGTCATACTAGACATAAGAAAGTAGTGTTGTTTTCCCGTGCCATTGACATATAATGGGATTAGTGGCAGTCACTGTCATCTTATATACTGTCTGTAACAGGTCTGCTTCTTTTATTTCTTGAATGGTCCTCATTTGTGTGCGTCTCAGGGATTGTTTTATAGTATACTAAGGAATTATATAGCTGCAACCAAAACAGTTGATAAATTTTTGTAGTCCAACATGAGTTGACAGCCCCCACACACACACACACACACGCACACTTTGGTAAATCTGATGATACTTTACAAGAATTAAAAAAATATATATTTTCTGACTTTTCTCTAAATGTCACAGACATCTTTAATACTACATTCAAGTCATCTTAAAATATAAAGTAGTATAAACAACAAAGTTTAAAGCTTAGTATTTCAATACTGTGATGCTGCTTATGTAAATTTGTCAAAAGAGGTGACAATTGCATTTGAACCACTGACTGATCTAATTGCTATGTTTTGCTATGAAAAACATGGCTACATTGGAAGCAGCTGTGAATCAGGGAAAGTTCTCTTCCTTTCTTCTATAAAGACAATGGAAAACAGTTCCACATCTCTCTGTCTTGTTTACAGCAGCTGAGCTCCTGACTACAAATGTCTCTGTGTCTGTGGTATGTCATGCAGGTGTAGACAAATTCCACTGCAACTTATGTGAGAAGTTAAGCTTTAAAAAAGTGGGTGGACTTTCTCTTTCTTTGATACCAAAGTGAGGAAATATAAGATTTGTAAAGTACAAGCAGATTTCAGGTACCTACACAGTACTGGGATCATACTGTAGGGGGAAAAGCAACCTAATGGTTGAATTACTATAGGAGAAGGTGGAGTTTTCCTTTAATGGATGTGCATGCCAAAATAAGAATAATCATAGTTGGCAGTAGGCTACAGAGTGTATTAATGCTTCCTAGATACTAAAAGTTTAGAATTGTGTTTGTATATGCGAAGAGGTAGCATTAGACATAGTCCTTTTTTAGTTAGTGTCCTGTTCTTAGGGTCTTTTATTAGTTTAACTCGTATTTAATTTTTCCAGTTGTAGATCAACATGACCAGGGAGGTATCAGCACCAAAATGAACATGCGGTGATGTAGTCATCTACTTTATGTGCTTCCCAAAAATACCTCTGCATAGGAGGCATAACCTTGCATCCATAGGGACAGTTGAATGCTTTAAGATCTGTCCAGAACACTGTCTGCAGTGATATTCCTTTCATTTTATGAATTGCCTACAACATGGATCCTTTTATTCAAATATCTACCATTTAATTGTCCTTTTATTTGAAACTTTGCTGGTCAAACTTTGCATCTGAGTTTGCTGCTCTAGCATGATGTTTATGTGGTATTCATAAACATGATATAATCCTACTAGACAATAGCATTTGGAAACTGGATGTGAAACACCTGTGCTTCATTTGGGAAATAAAATGTGCCATGCTTCTAGTGAGGCTCATTCCATTTATTAAAACATTTTTGGATATGGTCCAGAACCCCACCATCCTTTATTGAAAGAAAACCTGGCATTTCAGTGGTCTGAGCTTCTTAGTTATGTCATACAGCTAAATTCATGGCTGTCTTTTAGCAGTGACAGCGTTTACATTTCCTTGACCTGCTTCCTTATGTAGGTTTTGCAGTGGAGTGCCTGCTGCCTGAGACTGCAGCGTCATCTTTCCAATTCATAATTCCCTGTGTAAGATACGTGTCACCAATCCCTAGATCGGTGCATCAGCTCTCAAGCTGATGATGAGTTTTCCCTTTCTTTCCCAGTGCAGTTCTGAATTTGGATGCATGACTAAAGTAATGGAAGTCCTCTTCAAGTCTGCCCTAGTCCACGGTCATTGGAGTCTATTTAAGAGGAATATCTAAACTGATCACCTTAAACTTTGGGTTGTTTTTCTAGCCCTACAGGCCTTCATTGTTAGTTTAGACAGAAAGTAGTGTAGCACCTAAACAAAAGATAGAGACTCACTTCAATCCACTTGTGAGAGAGGGCCTTGGCCTTGGCAACACAGGATCTTGGAAGAATCAGATGTCCTGGTTGACACTTTGAAACATAACACAAGCAGAAATACAACAAATGTAATTTCTGTGAGTTGCAAATCTCCAAAAGAGTTTAGCTGAAAATCTACATTCAGCAATACCAACTTTGCCTGTTCCCCATTGTTGTTTGAATGTGGAGTTAGAATATACACATTTTGCAGGGTTTCCCCCACATAACATGAATAGGGAGGTTCCCCATGCCAAAAAAAAAAAAGCTTTGTTTTAGGTTCTCCAAACATGGTTTTCAGAAAACCAATTTCAGAGGTTTGGGACTTGCATAAATTACCTTAGGTGAGTTGACATGAATTCACTCAAGCCACTGTTTGTTGGTGGTTCTCTCTGATCAGAACAGTTTTTAGAGGTTAAGCTTTTTATCATCCAGGAAAATGATGTGCGCCATTAAACAGTGCAAATGGGAATCAATGGTAGATATGTTTTCAAAGAATAGAAGATGGGATTTATTTATGCATTGCCCCATTCCCTCTTATCAGTTATATCTTGATATAGCTCTGTAGAGGAAAGCTAAGAACCTTGTGACCAGATCCCTTGAAGCTTGATCACTCTCCAGACTATTACAGTCCCGGTGCTGGGATATCCTAATGTGTAATAATACAACCACATTCACTTAACAGTTTGACAGCTACACTGACTCCTTTCCAGGATGTGTCTCACTCTAACATTTTGGAGGTGCTAGATGATGATGCAAGGAAGTTTCTTCTGTTACCATTAACAAATCCAATTGGAAACTGTTCTCCATCGTTGCTAAGGGATGACATCTTCCTCAGTCTGTAAATCTCTAGGTGTGTATGGTCTATCATTTGCAATTTTTTGATGTAGGCCTCATAGTTGCTTGTTTCTTGAAGTTCTTGTGTTGGCCTTAGCCTGTCAATGTCTGATAACATGCATAAGTGTCTCAGCATAGTCTGGCAAAGCAATTTCTGAAGGACTTTCTTCATTTTCTGCTGCCAGTGAAAACTCTTTCTCCACCTTTATTCCTGAACTTCATAGCTGACATGATGTAGATCTGAAGTTTTTGTCCCAGAAAATGTTTGTCCTAATAGTAACCCTGTATAAAATGTGCCTCCTCTTTCATAAGGATCAGGTGCCCTTTTGAATAAGTTTTAATTTTCTCTTCAATGCAGTCTATGAGCTGTCACTCAACTAGCCCATTCATCTTACTGTTTTCTTTCTGGGAGCTGAAAACAAGGAGGATGTATTTTCCATGCCTCTGAAGTTAATTATCAGTTATAATTATTCTTTCACAGATTCCATGAGTATAGGCAGATGGACTAGGTTCTAATTTCTTCTGCTCACGACAGGGAATAGTTCCTCATTTGGTAAACCCTACTGTATTTCCATGAATTGCCATTTGCATCATATTTTGTCAAGAGAACTATAAAAGGCTCTTGGAAATTGCAGTGACAGCAAGTTATTCTAAAGTAGGACACTAGCTTTAGCACTTGCCTTAAGAATGAGTACAGGATGAGCATCTCTGCCATACCCAACTGATCATAATTGTCTGCCTTTTTCAAACAATATTGGCTGGGCATCTGTTCAAGGATGACAGTACTTTCACAAGAGCTTTTATTACGAGTATTCTATTCTAAAGTCTTCTGTCTTTTGAGCTTCCACTTTTTTAGTTACTGCTTGGGTCTCTTCCTAAGTTGTCACCAGCTTATTTCACTTTTATTTATTTATGTGTTTATTTATTTAAATGTGTTAGCCAGTAAAGTACAGTGGTCCAACCCCCCTTTTCAGGAATGATCTGGGCTAAACGGTCAGTAGGCAATATATACATTGACAGTAAGCTGAAGCATTGCATAATACAGATGTATTTCTATTCCAGTATTCTACGTATGGGTTTACTCCTCTTGTCTCGTGTACATACAGCCAGTATACAAAATTTCCAGTCCCTCTGAGATGCATGGGATGTCTGACATGGCTGATGGAAACGTGGGCCATAAAAGTGACTTCTGCATGCACCACCCCTCAGAACTTCTCAGCTGCCAGTCATACATCAAATGTTCCTGCTACTGTTGACATGGGATTCAAAGAATTAAGATAAGTACTCCATTGGGGACCCTTTCAGTCCTTCCTTTTACTTGTATTGCCTGTTTATGTTATCCAGAAAGGGCAAGTGTAAGTGCTACAGGCAGATTCCCCACAAGGGTGCCCATGATCAGTGTCTTTTATGCTTGGAACGGTCACACGACTAAAAGGCCTGCCCCATTTGTCAGGTGTTTGTACCTAAGACCTTACATAGCCGCTTGCATGCTTTAAACCTTTACTTGAAAAACCAACTCCTTAAGCAGATTGCATTAGGGATGGAGGGCTCCAGCGATGTTCTTTCAGAACCACCAAAAAAGAAGGCCAAGACCTTATGGCCTACCTCTTCCACTGCGCCTCTACCATCCAATCCTCAGCTTGTGGCTGACCTCAGCCTGGTAGAGGGATCTAAATCCACCACAATGGATGTAGCGGGTACCTCCATGGATGCCACACAATATCACAGTGAGAGCACGTCCTCTGAGGCTTTACCAGTGTTGGTCTCAACACCCGGGGGGGGGGGTGGCCAGCATTTTCAGAAGGCCCGTTGGATCCCACTGGTCCTTTACAGTCTCCAAATTATAGACCCCTTTAGACACCTGCTAGGACTTGAAAAGAAAGACAAAAGAAAGCATATCTCTCCCTCTTCTAAAAGCATGCCTGATTGGCAGGCTTTCAGTCAAAGCCTATTTAATGCTTTTGTGGCCTTGCAGCCTACCTCTACTGTGAGTGCTAACATATGCCCACCACTCCCGAGCCCTAGGCCTCAGATCCTAACGTGAGGAAAGAAGACTTTTCTGATTCCTCCTCTGAGGAATCTTTATCTTACACTTTCCAGATTTCTTCCCCCTTGGGGTATGGCTCCCCAGAGGAAGAATCAGTTGATCTGACTCCCCAGCTGAGGGCCCGACCTTTGGGGAAACTATTTCCAAGATGAAGGATCATTTCAAGTGTGAATCCTCTGAAGTGATTGAGGTCCAAACAAGATACTATGACCTCATTGAGATGGATTCCCCAAGCCCATCTGCTGTTCCACCTATCTTTCCTGCCTTTCTACATGCCTTCTCCTCAGCATCACTTAATCCAGATTCCAAACCACCTGCTTCACACAGACCTGACAGACTTTATAAGGTGCCTGACACTGCTAAGCATTTACTTAAGTGCACACCTGGTGACCCAGCCACAATCTCTCTCTCTACGGACAAGGCCTCTAAGCTTTTACCCACTACCACCATTCTCCCTGTTGACAAAGAGAGCAAAACAATGGAACACTGGGTAAGAAGATTTATACCTCTGCTACCTTGTCCTTCAGGTTGACTATCTACCAGACACACATGGCCAAGTATGCTTTATCCCTCTTGGAATCAGCCACCAAAGAACTGGCGGATATCCCTGACTGCTCTGCCAAAGCCTCACTGTCCTCTCTCCTGGCACTCACTTCCCAGGTTACCAGGCACTCTATAAAGTGCAGTTATGATGATGCTGAATCTTCAGCCAGGGCAGCGCCTTCAGCATCTGCCTTACGTAGGTACTGTTTGCTTCGCCTCCATCCCCTGCCTGATGATTTTAGGGCAAAGCTTATTGATGCACCCCTGGACAGTACAGCATTATTTGGCTCTGAAGTAGCAGACATTTTCAAGTCAGTGCAGCAAAATGTAAAGCAATGCAGGACCTTAAATACTTGCTGGTCTCCCCCATACCAAAGTTTCAAAGAAACTGTCCAGCTAAAACCCAGTTTATAAGGAATCACTCTCATCCTGCTATTCCTTCAAGGCCTAGGAAGCTTACAAGGAAACAACCCCCCCCCCAGTGAGAGTATCTCCCTCCTCTAGCCAGAGACTGCCCTTTCAAGACATGACAGGTTGCATCTGACTACCTGCCTTCCTTGCCTCCTCCTCCCTTCCTCCTTTACCTCTGTCAGCCTGCATCTCTGACTGCCTCCCTCTGTGGACAAACATCACTTCAGACAAGTGGGTCCTGTCCATCCTCCAGAGTGGTTATTTTATGTCTTGACTCTCCCCTCCAAAATGAAAAGGCACCCCACAGCCACCTACACAACAGTTGCGCCTCATGCAACCAGTGTTGCAAACTCTGCTGGCACACGGCACAATCAAATCAGGAAAGATGGACTCTGGAGACCTATTCTAGACCTCTCCCATCTCAACCTATTATTAAAGGTCCCTACTTTCAGGATGTTGACCCTACCAACCCTCTTTCCCCTCCTGCTCCCCCAAGGGTTCATGGCCACATTAGATGTAAAGGATGCTTATCTCCACATCCCCATAAAACCAATTTTCAGGAAATACCTGAGGTTCTTGGTGGGCTCTTCTCACTTACAATTCTCTGCCTTGCCTTTTGGGGTTTCCATGGCACCCAGACTGTTCACAAAATGTTTGGCCCTAGTGATTGCTTATTGCAGGACAATGGGAATACAGATATTCCATTACCTGGACAATATGTTGATCCAGGCAGGCAGCAAGGAAACCCTCCAGCTACACCTCCACATTGTAGTGTCTCTTCTACAGTCCCTGGGATTTCACTTAAACTTCCCAAAATTGTATCTTCTTTGGGTGCAGAATAAGTTCAGACCTCATGGAAGCATACGTTCCACCCATAAAGGTGGAAACATTGACAGAACAACTTCTACTGGTCCTTCACTCTACAGATTTGACAGCAAGGCAGTTCCTCAGGCTCTTGGGCTACATGGCAGCCACTATCCTCATGCTACCTTTAGCAAGACTGCATATGATAAAGTTACAGTGGTATCTTCAGTCAGTCTGGACCCAGCACTTCCATCCTCCGGAGCACAGGGTCCCCCTTCTCACTTGCCTGAAAAAGGAAATACAGTGGTGGTTGGCACAAGTGAACCAAAATCCAGGTCTTCCCCTCCTCCCACCTCTACCCACACAGGCCATACACACAGATACCTCAGACTTGGGCTGTGGAGCAACTCTGAGCCATCAAAGGGTGCAGGGCTTGTGACCAAAACCTCACAAAATGGAACAAATCAATGTTCGAGAGATGAGGGCAATTCTTCTGGCCCTTCTGGCATTTCTGCCTTTCCTCCAGCAAGGTCCCTTGAAGATTTACACAGACAATACCACTGTGCTGTGGTATCTCAACAAGTAGGGAGGGACCAAGTCATACCTCCTCTGCAGACTAGCCCTTCTGGTATGGGAGCTAGCCACCTCACAGGGAATTACTCTGCAGGTTGTCTACATTCCCTCTCCACAACTCCCAGGCAGACTATCTGAACAGAACCATCACAAACAACCACAAATGGATGCTTCACAGAGATGTCTTCTTGGATCTGGTCCACAGGTGGGGCACACCTCAAATAGACCTGTTTGCCTTCTCCCTCAACAGGCAGCTTCCTGGCTTTTGTACCAGGATACCAGACCCCCTAGGCACTGGCAACAGATACCTTCTCAATCTCATGGCAGGGGAAGTATCTATATGCTCCCCCCCTTCCTGCTCATTCAGAAGGTCCTGCTGAAAGTCCAGTAGGACACTCCAAAAATCTTGTTGGTGACTCCCTACTGGCCCAGACAGCACTGGTTCCCCCTACTTCCACAATTGTCTAAGGGCAATCACCACAAGTTACACCCCCCCCCCAGAGTGGACCTTCTCACACAACACAAAGAATCCCAGATTCACCCACAATGGCAGCTTCTGTATCTCACCCTGTGGCTGATAGGACACTGATCCCCTTCAGAGGGGACTATGACGATGTCATCAATGTCCTGCGGGAGGCCAGGAAACCAAATACAAGAAAATCCTACCTTTCTTAGTGGAAAAGATTCAGTTTATAGTGTCACAAAAGACAGCTGGACCCACTTTCTAGCAAGCCCCCTCTAGTCCTGTCTTACCTGTGTGAGCTACTGTAGACTGGTTTGGCTTATTCTTCCATCAAAGCTCATCTGTCTGCAATTTCGGCATGCCTTCCTCTAGATCTCTTGCTAGCATCTAGACTTCCTTCTAAGCCTCCCAAAAAAACGTCCCCTCCTCCTTGGGATCTTAACTACATGCTTGAAAACCTAACACTGGCTCCCTCTGAGCCAGCAGACAAAGCTTATCTAAAACATTGTACATGGAAAACTGCACCGCGTGTGGTCCTGACCTCAGCCAGAACAGTATCAGAGCTACAAGCCCTTATGGCTATTCCTCCTTTTCTAGTTTTCCACAAGGATAGAACTAACCTATCCTTCATGCCCAAGGTGGTGAATGACCTGTCCCTTAACCAGGCCATACACCTACCTGCCTTTTTCCCCAACCCACAGTGAGAGAGTCCTGCACTCCCTGGATGTGCTCCGACAACTCAGGTTTTGCCTGCATAAAACCAAGTCCATCAGACAGGTTAACCAGCTTTTCATTTCTTTCCACCCTAGAGCCCTGGGGAAGGCAGTGTCCAAAGAGACCATATCTGCTTGGATCTCAAAGGCCATCACCTTCTGCTACCAACTCCATGGTAAATCTTTGCAAGGTGCAGTTAAAGCACACTCCACCAGAGCTATGGCCTCTTCAGGAGCCTTCTTTAAGGGCTTGGATACCTCTACTAATCTAAAGGCAGCTACTTGATCTTCAGTTCACACCTTCACCAAACACTACAAACTAGACCACATCTCTAGATCCAGGGCAGGTTTTGCCAGGGCTGTCCTTCACGGATTCCTGGGGTCTGTCTCTAGACCACCTCCCCAGTCATAGTGAGCTTTGGCACTCGCCCATATGTACAATACTGCAACATTGGAATAGAAGGACATAGAAAAGTTATGTAAAATCTTACCATAACCATAGATGTCCTTCTCTTCCATGTTGTAGTATTCCTTCCCACCCTCCTTCCCCTCATGTTAGGTTGCATTTCTTTTTCTGGGTGGCACTGAACTGGCATTGCCCTTATTAGGAGTGGTTCCGACTGGAGCTTTCAGTTCTGAGGGCTGGTGCATGGAGACCACTTTTATGGCCCACATTTCCCTCAACCACGTCAGACATCCCACTCACCTCAGTGGGACTGAAAATGTTTGTATACTGGCTGTACATACATGAGACGAGGAGTAAACCCATATGTAGAATACTGCAACATGGAAGAGAAGGACATCTATGGCTATGGTAAGATTTTACACAACTTTTCTATATTCATAGTAAGTTTTA
>NC_056745.1:235360835-235423335 GCF_019279795.1 Protopterus annectens
ACAGACATGCATCCACTTTCCTTTACACGATGGTGTAGCGATGGGGTCCCCTTGTGGGGGCACCTTCACTAATTGTGTAATGGCTTACTGGGAAAGGCAGTACCTATTTAACAACACTAGATTCAAAGAGAACGTTGTCTGGTATACTAGATACCAGGATGACATGTTATTTACATAGAAAGGGCCAAAAGATTCAGCAGTAGATTTTATTGCAGCAATTTCAGAGCTAACACAATTCTTGAAGTTCACCTATCAGTTTGAATATGATTCCATTAATTTTTTGGATGTAAAACTTACTAAGGATAGACTGTATAAAAGGTATAAGGCAGGAAACCAACTTACTCAAATGCATTTTTGCATTTTAGTAGTAATCATCCTTACCACTAAAAAAGAACGGTGGTAAAGGGCCAACTGGTTCGAGCATCCAGGATGGTCTCATTAGATGAGGATTATTTCGCTTGAATGTAATAATCTGAGTTGTATGTTTGAGAAGAGGGGATATCCCAAAGTTCTTTATCAACAAGTATTTAATGAAGTAGCTGTTAAAAGGAATAATGGTTATTTTAAACCCATCTTGCATAGAGGGCATTTGGAACAAGGAAATGAACCTAGGGAAGAAGCACACGTTAGCTTTTCTCACCAAGTAGTTAAAATGAGTTATATAACTACTTTTTCTATTGATGCCAGTGAAATAAGACTTATTTTAAATAAAAATTAGGCACTCCTATTAGAAGATTCTAATATTACGAGAAAAGTAGCTGATAGGCCACATGTAGTTTACAGGGAAGGTCTTAATCTTAAAGCCCTACTTGAAATGAAAACCAATAAGACTCGGACTAATTGGTCTATGAACAAGTGTGGTAGGTGCCAACAATGCCAACACATTATGACAGGTAGCAGGTTTACCTTAAAGGAAAGAGAATATTATATTAATGGGAATTTAACTGTGACACAGTTGGCGTAGTGTATGTTGCAGTATGCCAACTGTGTTCAAGTTATTATACTGGTAAAACAGAGAGAGCCTTTAAACAAAGGATATATGAACACCCGTACCATATTAGTAAGGGGACCACTACTAACACACTGGCAAGACATTTATTAGAGTATCCATTACATAAATATTTGTATGCTATTGTAGAACGTGTTGGCAAGGATATTATGGGAGGCCCTTGGCAATTAAAATTGGAAGAAAAAGAGCTTATATGTCAAATTAAGACAAATGTTTATATGTTCCTGGACCTTAATGAGTATAGCTCTATTAAATGCATTCTTAAACTGAAAGCTTTAGACAGATGAGGTTAACTCTATATTGAATATTTTATATACATGAATTTTGTCCGAATGTTATGCCCAGTCTTAATAGGTTTTGGATTATATAAAATCGTGTATTATTTATGTTTGTAGTAATTCTATGTATTTTAAAACTCTTTATTTTCCCATGAAGGGAAGACATCTCTGATCAACATTAGCAGAAAACTACGTTCTCTCATAAAAACACCCAAGGCAAACTTTGAGAGAAAAATCGCTAAGGACACTAAAGATAACCACAAAGCCTTCTTCAGCTATGTTAGAAACCTGGGCGGAAACCCTCAGATATGCTCAGAGTTGGTTCACAACAACAAAAAATACACTGAACCCACAGATATTGCTAGCATTCTGGCTGATAGGTTCAGTGCAAATTTCTCGCCTCCTTCACCCCCAAAAGAAGAAATACTTATCCCAGCTGAATGTAATCTCCCTGTCATCTCAGATGTCCAAGTGAGAACCGCCCTAAACAAAGCAAAAAATACAGCATCAGTGGGACCTGACGGTATCCCGGGGTGCGTGTTACGTGAACTCCAAGGGGAGCTAAACCCACACATAAAAATGCTATTTAACCTTAGCCTTACTTCAGGATATGTACCTGAACACTGGCGTACAGCAACAGTGGTCCCACTCCACAAGGGGGGTGCCTCTACAGACCCTGGAAACTACCGCCCCATAAGCTTGACTAGCCTGGTCTGCAAAGCTATGGAAAGAATCATTATGGAACTCATAAACAGAGACATAGGGGACCTACAGACGCTTGACCCCACCCAGTTCGGCTTTGTAAAGGGCAGATCCAGCCTTTTAAACCTGGTTGACTTTTTCGAAACAGTCACTAGAGCCATTGATGAGGGCAAAGCAGTCCATACAGCATACCTGGACTTGGCTAAGGCCTTCGACACAATACCCCACTCAGGCATCATAGATAAGCTAAACAGCTTAAAAGTAAACCATTATGTCACTAGATGGGTTGCAAACTGGCTAAAGGACAGAACCCATAAAGTTAAAATCGCTGGAGCAATGTCAGACTCAAAGCCAGTCACAAGTGGTGTCCCACAGAGATCTGTCCTGGGACCCCTCTTGTTCGGCATTTATTTCTCAGATGTTAAAGCAAACATGGGAGGGCTGTGGCTGACAAAGTTCGCAGATGACTGCAAACTAGGTGCCATAGTCGATACACCAGCAGATACACACATCCTACAAAAAGTCCTCACTGAAACGGACAACTGGTGCCATAGTCACGGCCTTAAACTAAATGCCAAAAAATGTATAGTTATCCCTTTTGGAAAAAACAAAGTACCTACAAATTATCACATAGACAGCAACCCACTGAGTATGGAAAAAGTAATCAGAGACCTAGGGACCCAAGTAGACAGCGACCTCTCATTTGACACCCACGTTGCCAAAGTGGTTAGAAAAACATTCTACCTTGCACACCTCATCATGAAGGGTTTCACATCCAGATCCAAGGATGTCATTGTACCCCTATATTCCTCCCTCATCAGACCCATGATTAAGTACAATGCCCCATTTGGTATGTACCTCACCCGGCACTTGCAACAGCTGGAGAGACCACAAAAGTACCTCACCAAAAGGATCAAGGGTCTCCAACATATGTCTTATTCTGCCAGACTAAAGAAACTTCAGCTCTATTCAGTAGCATACCGCCTGCTCAGAGGTGATCTCTGCCTGACATACAAGGCCATGTCCAATCAGGATGTGATGGACATGCTCCACCTCAAAAAATCCAAATCCATCAGGACCACGAGAGCTAAAGACTTAAACCTTGGCACAAGTATGAATAGGACATGCTGGAGGGATAGATTCATAACCCAGAGGCTTCCCATGCTTTGGAACAGGATCCCAGTTCATATTAGGCAGAGCCCCTCACTAAATCTCTTCAAGAGAAATCTTGATGAGTGGATGGGAGATCGTAAGTTTACCCCAAGGGTCACATCTGTGTCACTGCTAGACAGAGGCACAGTAAACTAATTCTATTATATAAGGGGACCTTCACTGTGTCACTACTAGACAGAGGCACAGTATTCTAGATTTTATCTGTGCATGTTTGTACCATTTCATGGGGTGGCAAAAGCCACATCACTATGGCTAGGCTTACAAATGCCCCAGGGCAGATAGCCTAGTACTATACTATACTATGAAACTATAGTTTCTTAGGTAAAGGATTTGGAATAACGCTTTAGTATTTATAAAATAGTTATATGTTTCTATAAATTTGATATCAATTAACAAGTAATTAACTTAATTTATAATTGTATAAAAGCATTGTATTTTGGGATTGTAGTTTGTCTGAAGAAGTGCAAGCATTGGGCATGTACGAAAGCACTTACAAAAATAAACAGGTGTGTGGATTTTACAGCAAGCCATCCTAATTTGTTTTTCAGTCTGTTTTGTCTTAAGTTGGTTGCATCATACATGAATAAAATGTGCTTTCACAAAATTATTGCTTTTAAGAATTGAAGGAAATAAGAATAGTTACCATTAATGGAAAGTAACTGAATAGCTAGTCATTTTGTATGTGGAATGGTTTGGGGCATCTACAAGATAACAGCTTAGAGCAAATACTGCAGATTGTTACTTGAGCATTTGTAAATGTATACAGCCATACTGAATTTAAAGATAAAAAAAGGTACATAATAAGTGTGCAAGGGCCTAGAAAAGTGAGTCGATGAGCAAGAAATCGCAAAGCTATCTCTTGGGAGAATTTAAAAACTATGGCAACTAAGTATATATCTGCACATAAATTTTGCTCTAACAGTAAAAAGAAAAAAGACTATTTCCAGAAATACTGGTGCAGTCTCTTTGACTTAATTCAATCAAAGTAGTTGTCGTACAACAATCACTACTATTAACAGAGTCTGTGAAGACCTTTGTGTTCGTACTTTTCAGTCCTGTAACAAATGAATGCTGATGATAATATATTGTCAATCACACTAGTATGATGTCCCTTTACACATCTGTTAAGGCATCCAAGATGTAAATAGTTGTAAATATTGTGAATAGTGTTTCTCTCACAATATACCCCCTTTTTCCTTCTTTATTCTACTCTTAAATCAAACTTACATTCTTTCCTCTAACCATCGCTAATTCTCCTGTTAAATATGGACAAATTATATCTTTTCTTATACCACTGCTAGACAGGGGTCCAGGGAAGTAAATATTGTGGGAAGAAATAGCCAGGGAATTGTTATGGCTAGGCTTGTATAGGCCCTAGGACCGATAGCCTAGTACCAACCAATGAACCTATGAACATTAGTTTCTTATAAGGGGGAATCTTCACTACTTTCTATCCCTAAGGTTCATATTTTTGATATAGCTACCCTGGGTGTTTTGGATAGAAGATATTCCTTTATCACCTTTTAATTTTATTTTATTTTTATTTTCTATAGCCTTGCTATGATAGAATATGTCTGCTTGTTACATGGTTGCAGTCCTTTTGTATAGCAGTTCTGATAATTGTATATAATGTATTATGTTGTGATTTGATATGTTTCTGTTTTATAAATTGTGCAAATCTAAAAAAAATTATATGTGAAAAAAAAAAAAGAATTCGCAAAGCTATTAGGTGACAGAATTGCAAGTGCCGGAGTAGACAGAGGTAAACAGAAAGTGAAGAATCAGTTGTGGGAAACCACACTACTATAGAGAAGTGAAAAAGGATGTCCCAAAAGGTTGACAAAATTGAAAATCAAATGTAGAGGGGAAAAAGTCAGCATCATGGGCTTAAGTGGGGAGCTGGAGGGGATGACCATAGTGTTCCTGTAAAGGAGATCTCACAAATGGGCAGACCTGCAGAAAAAGATGTTGCATAACATCAAGAAAGCAGACCTGTCTGGAAGAAGGAAGGCCACATAGGAAGTATTCATAGGGATGCCACTTTGTTGCCTTTGAAGCAATTTAATTTTATTTTGAGAAAGTAAGGAAATTGAGAAGATTATTAAATGGTGGTGCGTACATGCAAGTACTCCAGGGCTCCTCCCAGGCTCAATATTCAGTAGTATAGTCCCTGTACACCACAACCAGTACTTTTAAATAATTTGTTTTGTGTAGCGAGATATGCTAGAATTTATTTTTAAATGTATGTCTGTCATGGTTTATTGTTATATATTTTGATAAATTGCTGTTTTTTTTTTCAGAATGCCTGGCTGAATAACTAGATTGTTTTCTTGCTTAGACCTGCCATTTGTTGAGTTTGTTTTGAGAGAGAAGAGAACATTCTGGAAGTTAGGATACAATTCCAAATATCATGGTTATCACACTGTCAGTGAGATGAAAGGGAGACAGAGAAAATGAAGATTATTGAGTTATATCATTACTGAATCTGAGCGTAGAGGCTTTGCTGCATAAATCGATAAGAACTTATGCTGCAGGTGTTAAGACTGCTCTTCATATAGAACTTTCCCAGCTGCTGCAGCTCCCTTCCTTGTCTCATATGCTCTACCATCCTGCCTCAGCAGTCCTGGACCAAATGGAAGAAATAAGAACAGGAAAAGGAAGGCAGAAGATGTTGGCTGGTTTACTTCCTGCAGCCAGGCTCTACATATAGATCCATTGTTATAGTAAGTAGTCATAATTATCATATCTCGTATATTAGAGCTCTTGCACCTACTGTTCTGCTCAAAGATCCAGTGCTGATTCAAGACCACAGCCTAGAAGCCATGAGTAACCTGTAAGCTTTGCAAAGGATTTAAGGGAAGACCCAGTAGCTGATGTAGAATATCATTCAGGGAAGCATTACAGAAGATGATGTTCAGTGTATGGACAACTCAAGTAGAAAGTGCTTTGGGAAGGACATTATAATTTTGCTATACTTGTAACAGAATACAACACACTTAAAAAAGCCTCTTAGAAAAGAACTGTTTAGCAACCTTATTATATTGAGTGGAGTTGGTCACCTTTTCTGATGGGCTTTATTCATCCATGCAATTAAGGAAATACTGTGTTTAATCAGAGTACTTTGAGCTGAAAAATGGATAATTGACAGACTTTGAGTTAATTTCCACAGACGTCTTGTGCCTATGGTAGTATTCATATGTATTAAGTCTCTTTGTGAAACACAAGGTAAGGCAGCTTTGGAAATGAGATTTGTAACTCAGAAATTTGACCTACAAAATTTACCAGTACCAGAAGTAGTTTTCCAGGACAAAGTCTTCAGCTCTGTTAAAACATCTATCACAAATGGAGAAGGAAACAGTTTTCCTAACATAAAGCAAATGTCCTAAGTGGTAGCTGGACACAAAAATGTAGCTAAAGAAGGATGATATCCCACAGGAAATCCTTAAAAGTTTCACAGAAAATGAAGGAGTAGGCATATTAGTATAAGTGAAAAACTGAAATACCCAGTAGATGCATCTTCATGGGGAATAATTAAAGCCAGCATTAAAAAGCACCAAAAGATATTGTAGCAGCAAGCGTCCAAAAAAGAGTGTTTATGCTTTTTGCAGAAGTCCAAATTGGAAATATTTTTCATTTCTTCATATATGTTTCACATGGAGGTGTATTTTGAAGTGGAAGTTATGGATATCACTCTGTCCAAAAACTATACCTAGATAATAATACCGGTATCTTTAACAGAACTGCAAAACAACATATTGCCAGTTTAAATACATAAAGATCCAGAATAACTCTTCCAGAACCATGAAGTGACAGAAAAGACATAATGGAGTGGTCAGCAGGAACTCCTGAAGCATAGAAAACCACATCTTCTTGGGCCAACATGGTAGTACTAGAATACCAGTCTCTTCTCACATTCTGGCTCTTTGAATGAACTTCATTATTTGGAAGAATAGGGATATGGCATATGTGAAACCCTTTAGCCAAGACTTTTATTCTGGAAGTGAGACTCATGGAGGACTACCCGTTGTATTTGGTATTTCTGATGGATCATAGACTGCAGACCAGGCAGCCTGATTTTTGGAAAACATTTTTGTTCATCAGAAAGGTAAAGGACCACTTTTGAGGAATCTGGGCACACTTGCATAGCCTGTCAGCCAAGCAGCTGTCTTTCCTATTATGTGGACGTAATCTAGGAAACAATTGCTTTTTGAAGACCACTCATGCACTCTCCTCTCTGTGCCTATTTTTCTAATATAACACATTATGTCTCTGTTGTCTTGCAAAAAGTATACATGTCTTTGCAAAATTTAGTCATGCAAGGTTTGGAAGTACAGTAGAATTGTTGACATCATACAAAATGTTGATGTGTAACTTTGATTTCCTCCTGGACCGCAGTCCATCACCTGTTCTAGGCATTATCCTATCCACTAAAGCTGATGCTTCTGTGGTCTGGATAGCTGTGGGAGAAGGTGAGAAAAGTGGCTTGTCCACAAGGAAGTTGGAGAGAGAAGGTCATTATTTTAAATGTTTCTTGCATGACTGGAACCCCCAGGGAATTAGTGTCCTGTAACTACTGTAGCGTGAGCATCCTTTGTAGAACCCTGATGTTGTGTCTGGACAGAGACACCAGAACTGAGGCTGCCATTTTCCTCATTTCCAGAGACTGACCGTAGGAGAAAGAGTGAAAAGGAGCATGGACCAACGGCAGGATCTCTCTAATTATCTGTAGGGTTAAAGTGCTTGACACGCTTTGGTGTCTGGGGATCAGATGAAATCAAGAATTAAGATGAAGTAAGCTAGTGCAATACATGTTTCAGTCTGACCCCTAAAGAATAAACCATATGGAGCAGAGTATTTTGCCTGATGAGGCTATTTCAGCTGTCAGTTGTAAAAAGTCAGTGATCCAGGCAGGGCACTGCTTTTGTCTCTTGTAACCTCACGTGGGTGACAACTACCAGCATTCACTTTGTAAACAGCCTCAGAGCTGATATGAGGCAGAAGGGAAGTATATGAAGCTTATAAGGAGTGACATCTACCCAGGAGCACACACGTCTTCTCTACCTCTTCTTGATCTTTATATGCATGTAAGTATTTTAAAAATCAATAGAGTACATGCAGTCTTCTGTGGATTGCAGTGGGAGGAGTTCCTGAAGGGTTACTTTAAAAAAAGTACTATTTGGAAATAATGGTATTCAGTTCACTTAACTCTAGAACGGTTCTCAAGTCCCTTGTCATTTTATGTACTAAGGAATCTGGTATGGTGTCAGTGTGCTGATTCCAAGAGCCCTCCTGCATAACTGCTTTACCAAGAAGGCTCTATAACTACTTTCTCTGGACCTTCTGATGGTGTGTGGGTGTATGTGACTGTGTGTGTGTGTGTGTGTGTGCGTATGTGCATGTGTGTGTGTGTGTGTGCGTATGTGCATGTGTGTGTGTGTGTGTGTGTGTGTGTGTGTGTGTGTGTGTGTGTGCGTGTGTGTGTGTGTGTGTGTGTGTGTGTGTGTGTGTGTGTGTGTGTGTGTGTGTGTGTGTGTATGTGTATGTATGTGTGTGTTTGTTGGGGGGGAGCATCTCACAAAGGCAGCAACTGAACAGGAAGAATGAAAATTTGAGTTGATACCCTTTGGCTATGTCCAGGTGGATGGCTTGATGAAAACTGCACTGTGATTATGACACTGGCCCAGATGGTCAGCAGGCAATATGTGACAAAAGGTAGACATGGCAAGTTCTACTAAACCTTTTTAAAAAGAAAGGAACAGACATTTTATTAATTCTGTAAGGCAAGCGGGTCATATTTATGTGGTCCAAAATATGCTATAATAAGTATTTATTAATTGTTTTCAGGAATTATCACTTAATAGTCAATTTCAAGAGACACCTTACTTAATAAATATGTCATCACCTCTCTGTTTTTATGATTTTTCATTAAACTTAGAAAGCTCCTTTCTGTACATATTACCTAATGAATTCTGTAAAGAATTGTCAGATCTTTTAGCTCTTCCATTATTAAAATTGTTTCAGGTCTACATCATTCTTGGACAGATTCACAACAAATATTTCACTATGGCCAAAATAATAATTCTATCAATGGCTGTCTAAGAGAATAAAGGATCCTAAATTAGCAGCCAATTGTATTATTAAAAACTAATTATAAAATACATGGTTCCATAATTAATAACAGCATCATGAAGTATTTACTTCAGATCATAGATACTCAGTTTTGTCATCAAACCAATAAATCCGGGATTACTGGGAATCACATGCCTCAGTCAGATTTACTTTATATCCAAAAAAAATAATCAAAGGGTGCCATCTGATGTCCACAAGGCTACTGATCAAACAGTGTTCACTTTCTTGTAATAAATGTAGCTTTTAATTTGGCTTTATTTGTCACTACCCCCTACTCTTTAGATATTATGCAATCACTAAACTTGCAGTCTAGGACAGCACTAAGAAGTCTGGCCTAATTTCCCGGTTCCCCCATCTCTGTCCAATTAAGTTAGTTGCTCAAGGTTGCACAGTAGGCAAATGAGGACTAAAGGAATCAAACCCTGTCCCAAATAAATTACAGCTCAATCATCAGCAACAACTGCTAGACTGGTTGCATGTTAGCCATAACAAGAGTCAGACAAATGTGCCCAGTTTCCTTCACACTTTTTATTTTGGCATTATATCCATTTCCAACAGCTGTTCAGTGAGATGGTAGTATTCAGATAGAATACTGCAAATATGGCATATTGCATTTATGCTCATAATCTCTTTTTTGATTATTTTTCTTAAAACAGCATCTTGTTATATATATTTTTGCAATGAAACTGTACGTTCATATACATTCCAGTCATTCAATAAACTTGCAAGTTAAATTCCACTGAAGAAAATTGGAATGAGTAATACACTATTATTTTCCACCACAGACAACTTTACTGTAGTACATGAAGTAATGTTATTATGAATCAGTATCAGTTAGATGACTTCCTGGTTCAGTGTTGCTATACTGCAAGACCTGTCCTTAACAATGCTTTGAGAGGTACTTAACAATTGTTAAGCATCCCCTAAGCACTGAACCCAAGTGTTATTTAACTCATATTTGAGTGTAAATAACAACAAGAAATGGGTTAATTTCAACTCTGTTTCTGTCTACTGTCTCTACGTTACACTCTGTAAAATGTATTTGGGAACCAGGTGTTTTCCCCTTACATAGGGAATATGTTAAGATGCAAAGCAGTTCCCAAGTACAAAATAGGCTTTCAAAGCTCGCATAACACTTCCCCTTTTTTTTTTAATTCAGTTTTTCTGTGGCTGCTAGTATATGGAGCAGACAAATCTCCATGCAATGCAGAGAATTATGATTAATGATTTATGATTTATGATTGTAACTTGAATTTATGTGTTCTCGACACGGATACAAGATTCACATCTTGAGCTTTGCTCTTGAGGTGAATTTCTTGACATCCATGTCTGAAAAACAATAAGCATGTTATGATTGGTGACTTGATTATAATCCTCCATATAATGAACGTTTTCAGTCTTCAGTAAACTACATTATCATTCAAAGGTGTCTTCCTCAACTCATTTCATCAAGCAGTGACAGCACATCTTGTGCAATATAATTAATTAATGCATAATTTGCAAGCATTAATCTCTTAAGAAATCAGAAAATTAATAAACAAATTAGATCCAGTGCAATTATGCCATAATTTTATGCCATTTAACTTTCCTTATCTGGTTTACATTGAATGCTGTTCACTTAACTTTCCCATAAGCATTTCAGTGTTAAAGTAGGGCTAGACTTATTTTCATTTCTATTAGCCCACTAACGTTAGCACTGATTCCTATATCTACTCATATTTTGTTTACTTCATTGCTCTATCAATGAACAGATAATTCAACATTTTAATAAACAGAGCACACCAGTTTTCTCCCTTCATTATTACGAAAACAGAATAACCATTAAAAGCCTTCTTCTCTGTCATTAGTGTAGTAGCCCTAATTATTGGTTATGAAACATTTTAATTTTAAAAGCAGAGACAAAATATGTATTCCACTGAAATGCTTTCTTCCATTAATAATTAAGGTTGGCATTAAGACAGAGGATTATGACAGGGTCTCCAATCATAACTAGTGTGTAGTGCTTGCAACATAGAAAAAGACAAATCAGTTAAGTGCTTGTGTAGTGTGAGACCTGCTTTCAACAAATGTTAAGGACCCCTTGCTTCAGTTGTTAAAATTCGGTATTGTGCTGGGCAGTTAAATCGGACAGTACTGATCAGCAAATGACAGTAGAAGAATAAAAAAAGAGTTTTGTGTTCTGCCTTCTGTCCATGCCAGTAATGTGCACCCGACTTTTTCAAATATGACAGAATCTCCTACGTTGTCTTTCTGACAGTGCTTGCTAAGTGCTTTATGGTTTTGAAAGCTGGCAAAACACTTATTTTTGTTCTGTAACTTGTAGTACATGAGGGACATCCATGCACCACAAAGAATTATGACTGTGTCTTTGATCACAGCCCTTTGTTATGTGTTGTAAACATGGGTGCCAAGATCACTTCTCGAGCTTTGTTCTCAAGGTGAATTCTTTGGTATCCATATCTTGAACACATAAGCCCGTTATTATCGGTGACCCTCTCGTAGTTCTCTATATTATGTGTTTGAGAAAAAGATGTCAATAAATTCACATTAAAAACAGTAACAGAGGATTATGATTGGAGACCCAATCATAATTCTTTGTAGTACATGAAGCTTTATCAGCTCTGTGTACTACCAGTTATAGAAAATAAAGTGAAGGAGCACAGAATGTGTTTTTTGAAAGCCAGTAAAGCTCTTCTGAATGCTAAACAGGCACCAGCGTACATCTCAACTTCTTTGCTTGAGAATTCTGGACAAATGCAAAAATAATGAGGAAACAAAGGAGCAAAACTGAGGGAGTGAGACCATTTTTAAATATTCTTCTAATTCACTTAAAAAAGTGAATGCAACAACAGGTTTTGCTTCAACATGTATTTTCTGAATAATAAGAAATATGAAACTCTAGTGTCTAGCATTACTGACTGACTATAATTGTTAGTAATTTGCCAGAAAGGCAACAATTTTATGAGGAACATGCAAAAATATGAGGCAAAGTCAGGGGTATTCTGTATAATTGAGGACAGTTGAGAGGAAAAGCAGGCAGAAAGAAAGTACTGCTTGCTTGCTCAGCATTTCAGTCATGTCCCCACCATTTTGCCTTCTTTGGATCACACCTTCCTATACCATTGTTCTCAGCCTTCCACCAGGGATTATTGCAGAAAATGTCCACAGAACTGCCCTCCCACCAGAATGGTAACATTTATCCATCCCTGCTGCTCCTTCCGTTGCCTGTTGCCCAAGCCAATAATCAAACCAGGGTGAGCGGGACCATAGTCAAGCTTGCATCTCCTCTATGCCACCAGAGTGGAACAAGTATACGTCTTTCCCAATTTCCGAGTATAATCATGGTGTTCCAAGCAATACATAATATTCTGTAACAAAACTTTGAAGATTACCAAAAATGGACATCCTTTAACCTTGCTTTGTTAAGCAGAATTAGTTACAAAAGGTAATATTACAGCTGACTGAGTCTTGCTCATTAGAAATACTTTACTTTAAATCTTCCTAAATCTTTTAAATAATTTGGTCTAAATTCTTGTGGAAAAGTGGTACTCTTAGAATAAACTGGCAGTTTTTAAGGCTGATACTTCTTTTGATGATTTCAGGATCATTGACCTCAAACGTTATATGTTTACTCCATTTTTGCTTTGTTTATATAGTTAGAACACACATTAATAGACACTTTTAATTTTAGTTGACAGTCTAGGCTCTCTGCATAAACAGATCTGCCACAGTTCCACTGAGTTGTACAGTTGTTTCAGATACTAAAAGACAAAACAACTTCAGTTCTTCATTTCCCTGTTTACAAAGCTTTTTATTCAAACATCTCCTTATGCACATCACTTGTACTGATAATACATCAGTTCATCTTTTCATAACAACTTTGTGTCTTTTAAACATAAAAGCAGATTTATTACAGCAGTCCCTTTCTGCTTTTATGTCTTTCAAAGCAATTAGTATAACGTAAAGAATTAATAAAATGAAGGTTCTGTTTAGGGATGGTAATGACATCACATTTATTAAAGGGCATTTTAGTGTAATTTTATAGTCATTAATATTTCCCAAGACAGAGTCAGAATAATCAATAAATACTATGAATAAAGAAATTCCTACAGTACTGGACTCTAATCCATACGTTAAAATTTGGTTACAATCTAAACTTTATTCACACTCACAAGAATATGATAATTTAGCAGAAAATATTTACTGTGCAAGCTTGGGTAAATATCTCTAGCCCATTAATGCTGTTGGAATGATTATGGCTAGTTATTTGCTTAGTGACATATATGGTGGTTATTCCCCACATGAAATTCTTGGTGATTTAACACTCTTTCCATTTTATCCAGCAACATGGCTATAATTCAAATCAACCCCTCAAGAGGTCTTAGTGAAGAAAAGGATGAAAGTGCTTAATAAAAAGGACTTTTATAGCTTTATGCAGTCCTCCTGTGCTTCAGCTTATGGACAGATTGATTTGATTTATTGGTTTGTTTTTTTTTCCTATTACCAGTTCATGGTTCTAAGATGTATGAAAAGACTAAAACAACTGCATTTCTTTGCAATGTACTACTTTTTTGCATTAATTAAATCTATTCAAAGTGTCTGAAGTTTCTGGAATGCTCGCAGTGTTTGCAGTATTGAAGTGAAGCCTTTTCAAAGTGATTGTTGTGTTTTCAAGCATAATTACAAGTACCTGTTCTATGCTTATGTTTAAACATATTTTATTTTTATGGCAGAGGAATTTTGCAGACCTGAACCACTGGTGTTTGATAACAATATTGCTGAAAACTGGCGAGTGTTTGAACAAGAATATATTTTCATACAGGCTGCTTTTTCTTATAAAGACACACATACAAAGGCATTCATACTTAATTTAGCAGGCTTGAAAGCCATTGAGAGGGAATGCTCATTTGTGTATGCATCTGCCGTGTATGCAGGGGAGGGGGAGAACTGCCATATTGTGATACAGGCTGAAACGCGGGAAGACCCTGACTGCTTAAACTGTAAATTTAGAGAAATGTGTAACCCCCAAATGAATATTACAATGAAAAGGAACATATTTTACACAAGAAATCAAAAGCCTGGCAGCATCTATTACTGACTTGAGAAATAAAGCTAAAACATACAGATCTGGTGATTTGCGAGATGAGCTGATAAAGGACAGACTTGTGTGTGGTGTTAATAATGATGCAGTGAGAAAGATTTTGCTTCAAGATGGTGAATTAACATTGAGCAAAGCCATAGAGATTTGTCAAATATATTAGCCAGAAAAACACATGCATATGCTTACGAATGAGAAAAGCATGCATACTGTAACTACCAGTATGAATGTTGATAGTGTACAACAGAAAGGTAAGATAAAAAGAGATATAAGCCAAAGGGCATGGCAGTACCTAATTTCAACCATAAACTGAATGGGGCCACAGCACCTAATCTTATTGTTAACTGTCATAATTGTGGAGGCAGCCATGAACCTAAATGAGAAAAGTGCTTAGCTTTTGGTCAGCAATGTCACAAATGTAAAAAGTGGAATCATTTCAAAAGGCTTTGCAAGTCTAAAGTGGCACATTCTTTTATTAAAAGAGAACATCCAAAGAAGCAAGTAGATCAGATAGAAAGCCCTGAGCAATCTTTGTATGTTGATGGTGTCTCTGTAATTGATGAAACTGTTAATACAGTAGATTATCAGTTGGCAGCAAAGGGTAAAATATTCTTTACTGTTTGGATTAATGGAAAACCTGTAGAGCTTAAAGTAGACACTGGATCCAAGTGCAATGCTATATCAGCACAAATGTTTGCAAAAGTAAGAGCTGGTGAGAAACTTGATCCAGCAAAGTGTGCGAAACTAGTTGCTTATGGTGGTGAAGAGATTTAAACTGATGGCACCATTCTGCTGGGAACAGCTATGACTTGCAGTTTTATGTAGTCAAAAGACACATGCAGTCACTGTTAGGCCTCAAAGACAGTCTGAGAATGGGACTGATTTCATTTAATAAAGAGGTCCACCATGTAAGTCTGAACAACCATGATAGTTTTACACAGAATATTTATTGTGAATATGCTGATATTTTCAAAGATAAGCTTGATAAACTACCAGTCACATATTCCATGAAGTTAAACCATGAAGTAAGCCCAGTTATCAGACCAGCCAGGAAGGTTCTGATAGCAATGCAGAGCAAAGTGAAAACAGTACTAGACAAAATGGTGAATTTAGGTGTGATCTTCTTCTTCTTCTTTCGGCTTTTTCCCGGTTAGGGGTCGCCACAGCGGATCACCTTGTCCGCACATTAATTGGCAGTGGAGTTTTACAGTGTCGAGTTGCCAGCCCGGCGCCCAACCTTCCACAGAAGGCACACTCACATGCACACCTAGGGCCAATTTAGAGTGTCCAATCCACCTGCAGCATGTCTTTGGGATGTGGGAGGAAACCGGAGCACCCGGAGGAAACCCACGCGACCACAGGGAGGACATGCAGACTCCGCACAGAAGGCACCCCAGCCGAGGATCGAACTGGAGAACCTCTTACTGTGAGGCGGCAATGCTAACCACTGCACCACCATGGCCGCCCGAGGTGTGATAACTCCAGTAAAAGAACCAAATGAATGGGTATCCTCCATGGTCATAGCTCATATGAAAAGCTCAGATGATATTCGAATATGTATTGATCCCAGAGATTTAAACAAAGAGCTTAAATGTCCTCATCATCCAATGTGCACAGTAGAAGTAGCTGCTCTCATGCCAAATGCCACTATTTTTTCAGTGTTGGATGCAAAAAGTTCATTTTGGCAAATTTTGCTGGATCACAAATCTTCATTGTTAACTACTTTCACTACACCATTTGGGAGGTACAGATTCTTAAGAATGACATTTGGGATAAATTCTGCCAGTGAAGTATTTCAACATGCGATGGAACAAATTTTTTCAGGTTATCCATGTGCTATCATAGTAGACATTACTGTAGGGGGCAATGGTGAAGACGAATGTGACAGAAACCTCAAGAAACTTCTAGACCATGCACGTAAAGTCAGTCTTAAACTGAATCCTCAGAAATGTAAATTCAAGCTGAGAGAAGTTACTTATGTGGGTCATTTGTTTACCAGTTATGGCTTGCAACCAGATCCATTTAAGCAAGCAGCAGTTCTTGAGATTCCAGTTCCAGACAATGTCACATCTTTGCAATACTTTCTAGGTATGGTCAACTATTTAGGAAATTTCTTCCCAGACCTGAATGACCTTTCGGCACTGTTACATGAGTTGACATGCGAAAATGTAAATTGGTCTTGGCTAGAACAACACCAAAAAACATTTGATATTCTGCAACAGAAAATTGCCAATCCACTCACATTGAGATATTATGATGTTTACAAACCAGTAACTCTTTCGTGTGATGCTTCTAAATATGGTCTTATTGCAGCATGTCTTCAAGTAGGCATATCTGTAGCCTATGCAACCAAAACGTTAACACAAACTGAGACACCGTATATACAAATTGAAAAAGAACTTTTGTCAGTAGTGTTCACATGTTCGAATTTCCATGATTTTATTTATGGCAAACCTGTTCAAATTGAGACTGATCACTAACCTCTAGTGACTATTCTAAAAAAGCTATCATGATGTTAAAATTGCAAAAGTACAATTTCAATATTGTTTATATGAAATGCAAATATCTCTACCTTGCAGATGCTTTGTCACGAGCACCCAAACAAACAACAGAACAGCGTGACAATAAGACGGCAGACATTGAAGTCATGGAAGTCAAAAATTTTTCTTCACCACGTCTTGATGAACTCAGAAATCACACAACTCAAGAACCTGTTCTCCAGCAGCTGAAGCTTTTTATCAGTCAAGGATGGGCAATGCGACAAAAGAGTTTACCACCTGACATACAAAAGTATTTTCCGTACCGAGACAAGTTAATGATGAAAGATGGAATCATCATGAAAGGCCCTAAAGTCGTTAGTCCTACAGCATTACAACAGGAATATATTCAGATTTTACATTGTGGTCACCCAGGTACTGATTATGCCAAAGGAAGGGCAAGAGACATAATATGTTGGCCTTCTATGTGAAAAGATATAGAGAAAGAATCTCTAGTATTTACTATTTGCAATAGTACCAAACCACACCAAAAAAAAAAAAAAAAAAATACTTAATCTAAACCAGATTCCTGAATTACCATGGTTGACAGTTGCTACTGATATTTTCGAATGGAATGGTCAGCATTACTTAGTGTTAGTAGACTCTTACTCAAATTGGTTTGAAATTGACCTTCTTCCTAATCTAACATCTAGTACTGTCATTACAACATTGAAGAAACATTTTTCTGTCCATGGTAGTCCGCATAAAGTTGTATCCGACAAGGGTGTACAGTTTACAAATCAGAAGTTCAAGAGATTTGCTGAGTCTTGGGACTTTGAATACTTAGGACTACTAGTAACATGGACACAGTCCAAAGGATTAGCTGTGTGTGCAGTTCAAAGTGCAAAATGTTGGAGAGATCCAAGAGAGATGGTACTGATGTTTTTCTTAACCTACTCAATCTCAGAAACATTCCTCCAGATAACTTGTTTGGTTCACCTGCTTAGAGATTAATGTCTAGACAGACAAGAACAACCTTACTGATCAGTAAATGACTATTGATTCCAAATGCAAAGAACAACAGAGTGGTCAAGACTCAACTTTTGAAAAAATGTCTGTCACAAAAGTTGTATTATGATAAATCTGGGAAACCTCTTAGACTATTAAGACAAGGAGAGATTGTAAGGATGCAAACATGTAAAGGATAAGACCAAGTGGGAATGATCAAAAATATTTGTGAAGAACCAAGATCTTATATTGTACAATTGGAAGGAATGGATTTCTGAAGGAACCAAAGACATATGCTTCTATTCTCCAAACCAGTGATGCAGAAGATTGCCTGTGCCAAAGACTGTATTTCTTACAGGGACACTTGTGTAATTTCCTCAAACAATCCTGATGCAATCCTCAAAGTTCTTATTGAGAAGAATTTCACACAGATTGTCCCTGTTGCTAAGCCCAGACAAAGCTTTTATGTGACCAGACTGGGTAGAATTTTCAGACACAATTCAAAATACACAGTGACTTGGATTTGAGTTCTGATTTTTTGTTAATATTAAAGTGATATCTAGCATGTAGATTGTCTTGTTCTCCTATTGCATGTTAAAAAAAATCAAAGAGGGAGGATGTAGATCATTATGTGTATTGTTCCTAGTCAGCCACTGTATCTACCTAGCACTTGCATATAAGTACTGAGCACGTGCAAGGACAGTGCCATTTTGTACAGGCAGCCGGAGTGAATACAGTCATGAATGGAGATGCATATGCAAGTGTGTTGAAGTAAAGAGTGAATCAGTTAACTTAAATGCATGTTCCAATTACAGTTCCTGACATGTTTATGTACAGTAAATATCCTGAACCCATACACCGCTTCATCATTTCTTTTGAATGCACGAGACAAGCGACAGTTCCCATGCAAAAAGACTCAGGGTTGGAGCTTGACCAAAGAGAGCACGCACTACAAACAAACTTCAGGAGTACCCAGTAGCAGGAATTTGCATTAGTCGAAAGTAGCCAGGCACTGTATTGTGCCTGCTGGCCAGCAGATGGAGGGCTGTTAATGCACTGAACACCCCCCTCCATGTCCTCCAGCATGACATATGCAGTCCCTGATCCTTGCCATTCCCCCTGGTATATTCCAGTGCCAGAAGTGAGGATGAATAAATGGACCATGAGGGAGCAGGGCATGATGTTTACGGTGGTGGATGGAAGCCAGAAAAAGTCATTAAATAGTTCACAGATGTGGCTTTCTGAAATGAATTACAGCTGATTTATCCCTTAAATGAAAAGGGCATATTTATTTAGTCACGCTCTGGATAACCATTACTTTGTTTTTTGTTTTTTTTTTGTTTTATATGGTGCATGAATATTTGATTATTACAGTACATGCTTAAGCACATTTTTGTCATAAAAGTTTCATGTTTCACTTAGTGTTCTACCATTTTTGAGAAGACGCATAGTAAATAAATGATTGATTGACTGATTGATTAGCAACTAGTAGAGCAAACTGAAAGACAGGAGACAGAAATTACAATTAATGTATATGCTTATCTTTATGACTGTAAGCTCTGTATCACTGTACATTTTTGTCATAAAAGTTTCATGTTTCACTTAGTGTTCTACCATTTTTGAGAAGACGCATAGTAAATAAATGATTGATTGACTGATTGATTAGCAACTAGTAGAGCAAACTGAAAGACAGGAGACAGAAATTACAATTAATGTATATGCTTATCTTTATGACTGTAAGCTCTGTATCACTGTACTATTTTATGTGTTGTGACTACTTAATATGTTTTTTTTTCTATATTATATTTGCTGCATTTTGGCTGGGAACTAGGCTAAGTAGGGCTTTTCTGAGAGGTTGGTCTTTTTACATCATTAAGAAACAAACAAAAAGACACACAAATTAAATAATTAAAACACATTCATATCTACTGACGTAAAAGTACGCACTGAGTATTGCAAAGCATCGTGTGAGGGTAGAAGCTCAGCATTTACATGGTTGCATGTCTATATAAATCTCTGGGATGAATGTCACTCCTAATATTATGCTGAGCTAAATGGTATTCACCTCTAAAGTGACGCAAGTCATAATTGATTTCAAGGATGGCAGGTAGAGTAATTAAGATGTGCATAAAAAAGCAGTATAAGAATGACACCTTTATGTGCTGTTTAATATAGGATGAATTTTCTAACAAGGATATTCATTTAATTGAATTTTTTTTTATTTTACATTCCTTTACCACTGTAGGGCACTGATCCGGCATGGCAAATTGCAGGCTCATGTGAACATAGAAACACTCTGGTTATACACGGCAGTACAATTGCATAAAAACTTTAATTTTCGATAACAGAGAAGTAAGCGCTTTCACAACCAATAACAGTTGCTTCATCAGACTACATATAAAATCAAACATACTCATTTCATATTTGTGATGCAATACAAACTGTCCAATCACTGAGATACTAATTAACACTTGAAAACATTTAAAAGGGTAAGTAAACATTTGTGAAAATGCTTGTAAAAGATGTATCCATATACATATATACATCTAGGAAATATATATACACACACACATATATGTCCAACCTACAAGTCAGAAATTAATAGGCACATGCATTATATTTATAAAGAATAACAAAAAATATAAAATTTGTATTTAAAATATTATAAATTCGATGTTTCAAACTCCTTGATTTGAGGGTGGGTTTAAGCGGCATCCTGCTATTCAAACCAGGAGGTCTGTCAGCATTAAGCAGCAGTATCCACCTCTGCTCAGCCTTCTCGGTTTTATTTCTAGCATCACCTCCCCTCATACTCATCTTAAAAATCTCTAAAACTAGAAACTTAAACGTATGACTGACACCTTCCTTTTTAACATGCATGGCTAAGGCATTACTCTCTTTACAATTTCTTATATCTCTGAGGTGTTCTAGGACCTTTTCCTTAAATAAACGATTAGTTTTACCTATATAAAAAAACAGTAACATTCTGTGCAATAACAAAAATAAACAACATTCTTCATTTTACAATCAGCATAGAAGTTACAACTAATGTGGAAACCTAACGTGGGGTCTACAAAGACTGAGCCTCTGTGAATATAGGTACAAGCTGTGCACCCATATGTCCTTAGTCTATCAGATGTAGTAGTTCCCTGGGTGCCATTAGTCTTATAACATAAGTGTCTTTTCAAGGATTTATTATTTCGGAAGGAAAATTGAGGTGTATTACCTATCAATCCGTCTAATTCACTTATGGTGGATAAAATATCCCAATTATTCTTGATGACATCACAAGCCACTTGAGTATTACTGGAAAAAGTAAGAGGCATTCTAACTATGTCATCTCTCATATGTGGCTCAAGGGGAACTAGTGTTCCGCTATTATCTGATCGAGGCTTAATGTCTCTCTTGGTGTAGTAAGGTGCACACCCATCTTGCCTCTGTTTCCATGCTTCTCTGATCTCAAAGTCGATGTCATGCTCTTTATAGCCTCTATCTATAAGTTATTGTTTCAACGTGCCCAAGGCAGCTCTCAATTATTCATTGTGGTTATATAAACGCATAATGCGGTAAATCTGCCTTTTTAATACATTCCGTTTAGTGTGTTTCATATCCATGCTCTTGTTGTGTAGGAGATTGTTCTTCCTTATTGGTTTCCTTTATAACATTGTTGAAACTGAACTTTTAAATACCAACACAACCCCTTGCTTTCTGCAGAGATTAAAATCTCTGAAGGTATAGTGCAGAATGACATTGGTCTTCATGAGGAATTTCTTTGTAAATATCGTGAGCTGGAAAACAAACTTTATAAATTCAAATGGCTGCAATGGCAGCGTTTTCACTTGGAAGCTTCCTTGCAACACAATATAGCCCCAAGAGGGCTACGTGTATTGACAATGCCTAGTTATGGCCGGATGTACCCAGAGCTTTTAAGACGCTGGCAATTACTCAATTTAGAATGTAGTGCAAAGTATATGCAACTACTTATTGAGTTTTTTCAACCGTCTGAGAATGAGTTGCAGAAGGAGATTAACATGCTACAAAATGAGCTCTATGCACATACCCGATAGAGGTCGTAGGAGATAGAATGGAATCTCTCTATGAAGCTACTAATGGTTATGAGAAGAGACTCTCTACAACTAAGACACGTAAATTGCAGACAGATCTCTCTGATTTCCATAATGGGAATGTCTTTTCTTGGGCTAGGGTCAGACAGCAACAAGCCTCTATGCAATGTGAAACAACAACTAGATGCTATGGTGATGCGAGAGGAGGTGTGACAGGTGATTCAGCACCTCCTCACTCAACTTCATCTTTATTGGAGAGCAGTGCTGACAACAGAACTTTAAACTTACCCGCGAGTACGGGAATTCAGATGGAGGTTAATACACTGAATACAGACACTACCTCACATGAGCGAGAGGTTATATCTGACAGAAATATAACTACTAATCAGGTAGTTAGGCATAGGGAGTTTGCACAAGGTCCATCTGCTATGAGTACGAATACTAATTCTGCAACAGTATCAAACTTTTCACAAGGACGTTTTTTATTGAACAATCCACTTCCCATAAGAGGGAGATCAAGAAGCCGGGTGAAAATGGGGTGGATACATCGTCAATCCAGCATAGTGGGACCTGCTAGGACAGGCAAAAAGGTGAGACAAGCCTAGTCTTTAATATTTCCACACGTGTTAACTGATGGGCAACTTCAGCTTTTGAACAAAGGGCTGAATTTTATACCAGCACAGAAAGCAGATTTAACTGATATTCTACAAGACCTTAGAATGTTCGGCAGAAATCTTATGTTAAAGACTATGTTCAAGGGTAATATGAGTGAGCAAGATGTTTTTAAAAAAACTTAGCACTTTCATTCCACCTGCGCACTCAGGTATAGACACATTTGTGGAAGTATGCGAAAGACAACTAAGGGAAAAATTTAAACATGAAGTAAGATCTAAATTTTTCAACATGACGCCTGACGATTATGTAGCCCTACAGGAACTGAAGAATTTGTCTTCACTAGAAATACGACCTACCGACAAAGGAGGTGGTATTGTTCTTTTAGATAGTGATATGTATTACAACAATATGATGCTTCTGTTGAGTGATGCTGACACTTATGCTGCTCTATCAGCTAATGTAGTTAAGGGCATTATAGATAGAATAGAAATTTTGATTTTTGATCTTCTGACTAACCACATGATTAGTGAACCTATTTTTGAATATTTTAAGGTGGAACACCCAGTGATACCTATTGTGTATGGACTGCCCAAAATCCATAAAAGTGAAACAAATCCTCCCATGCGTCCAATAGTATCAAGTAGAGGTTGGGCCACTGAGCCACTGTCAATTTATGTAGAAAAGCATTTATACCCGATTCTTGAACAATGTGAGACTGTGTTAATGGACACTAAGAGTTTTTTGATAGAACTGAGTGATCGACTTGAATCTAATGTTATTTTGTAACTTTAGATGTAAAATCACTTTTCACCAGGATCCCTAATTCTTGGGGCATTGAGAACATTACAGAATTACTGTTAAATAAGGGCATGAGCTATGACAGAGTTAGATTGTTGTGCGCCCTACTTGAGATTATACTTGAGAATAATGTGTTTATTTTCCATCAGAAACATTACTTACAGAAGATTGGTGTGGCAATGGGCACAGCCTGTGCCAATAGTTATGCCAATTTATCGCTAGTTCAATGGGAGACAGAGTATATTCTCTCTAACAATGTTTTCTGTACCTCGATAGTTTGGTATAAACGTTTTGTAGATGACATTTATTTGTTCTGGAATGACACAGAGGAACGTTTGCATGGGTTCTTGAGATACCTAAATACTTTGAATACCTTTCTTAGGTTTACACATAACTATTCCCTGACTAATATTGAGGTCCTAGATGTAAGAGTGGCTAGAGATGACATCTGTTCAGTTTCAACAACGTTATATAGGAAACCAATAAGAACGATCTCCTACACAAGAGCATGCATCTGAAACACACTAAACGGAATGTATTAAAAGGGCAGATTTACCACATTATGCGTTTATATAACCACGATGAACAATTGAGAGCTGCCTTGGGCACGTTGAAACAAGAATTTATAGATAGAGGCTATAAAGAGCATGACATTGATTTTGAGATCAGAGAAGCATGGAAACAGAGGCAAGATGGGTGTGCACCTTACTACACCAAGAGAGACATTGAGCCTCGATCAGATAATAGCGGAACACTAGTTCCCCTTGAGCCACATATGAGAGATGACATAGTTAGAATGCCTCTTACTTTCTCCAGTAATACTTAAGTGGTTTGTGATGTCATCAAGAATAATTGGGATATTTTATCCACCATAAGTGAATTAGATGGATTGATAGGTAATGCACCTCAATTTTCCTTCCGAAATAATAAATCCTTGAAAAGACACTTATGTTATAAGACTAATGATACCCAGGGAACTACTACATCTGATAGACTAGGGACATATAGCTGCAGGAGGTGCACAGCCTGTACCTATATTCACAGAGGCGCAGTCTTTGTAGACCCCACGTTAGGTTTCCACATTAGTTGTAACTTCTATGCTGATTGTACAATGAAGAATGTTGTTTATTTTTGTTATTGCACAGAATGTTACTGTTTTTTTATATAGGTAAAACTAATCGTTTATTTAAGGAAAAGGTCCTAGAACACCTCAGAGATATAAGAAATTGTAAAGAGAGTAATGCCTTAGCCATGCATGTTAAAAAGGAAGGTTTCAGTCATACGTTTAAGTTTCTAGTTTTAGAGATTGTTAAGATGAGTATGAGGGGAGGTGATGCTAGAAATAAAACCGAGAAGGCTGAGCAGAGGTGGATACTGCTGCTTAATGCTGACAGACCTCCTGGTTTGAATAGCAGGATGCCGCTTAAACCCGCCCTCAAATCAAGGAGTTTGAAACATTGAATTTATAATATTTTAAATATAAATTTTATATTTTTTTGTTATTCTTTATAAGTATAATGCATGTGCCTATTTATTTCTGACTTGTAGGTTGGTCATATATGTCTGTGTATATATATTTCCTAGATGTATATATATATATATATTTTTTTTTTTCAAGTGTTAATTAGTATCTCAGTGATTGGACAGTTTGTATTGCATCACAAATATAAAATGAGTATGTTTGATTTTATATGTAGTCTGATGAAGCAACTGTTATTGGTTGTGAAAGCGCTTACTTCTCTGCTATTGAAGATTAAAGTTTTTATGCAATTGTACTGCCGTGTATAACCAGAGTGTTTCTACGTTCACATATCCTACTTCAATGTGATTATTTTATCTGGAGTTTGGTTCTTTGCATTTTTAAATTGCAGGCTCAGTCTGGCTGTAATGAACAAAAAGTCATTATGCAAAGAATACAAAAATACATCCATAAATAATACAGCAATAAATTCATCTTAAACAACAGAATAACAAGTAAGTTTCAATACAAAACAAAATAAATACATAACAGTAGAATAGTAAATAAAATTAGAGAAGTTGTAGTGTTATTAAAGGCAAAGTAACTATGTACAGGCTGGTTGTACAGTGACTGAATGAAGGTTACAGAGACGTTTATTTATTTATCTATTTATTGACATCTGTTTACTGGGAAAGTCCGAATGGGTCACAGGAGCCCATTTTCAGCACAGGGCTGGGGGAGAAGCTCCATTTAACAGAGAATATATATATCAATATAATATAAATCAATATTTGCATTTCACTAGTTTACATCCCACCTTTATGAAAAAAGGTGTGATTAAAGGGCAATTTATTAGGTTAAGTCGGTTAACTACCAATAATGAGAAATTTGATGAAGAGGCTGTTAAGCTTAAAACATTTTTTATTGAGAGAGGCTATAGTGGACAGTGGCTTCAAAAAATCATGGGAGAGGTAGTGTGTTTGAGAGACACTAAAGCCATCCCCATTCTTAAGAAGACCAAAGAAACACTTTTAGTCAATTTAAAAGTTATTAATAATGACTTTAAAACTTTTCATTTAGCATTTCCTATACCAATAACTAATGAAATGAACATTATTAGAAATATCATTTCTGATAATTGGAAGGTAGTTCTGGGTAACTATGACTTAGCTAATATTATTGGTAAAGTTCCAATTTTTACTTATAAGAAAACATCCAGTCTCAAATTTTTATTAGAAAAGAGTTCTGGTAACAGTAATTTGATTACTCAATCATTGTTGGGTACTTTCCCTTGTGGAAATTGCAAATATTGTAGGTTTATTTCAGGGACTAGTTCAGTCTTCTTTAAACATTTAAATAAAGAATTTTATAGCAGGGGGCACTATACTTGTACAACAAAAAATGTTGTGTATGTTGCTATATGTAATTCCTGCGAACAATTTTATATAGGAAAAACTATCAGAACGCTTCATAAAAGAATTTATGAGCACATGTTTGCCATTAAAAACAAGGATTTCAAAAATGCCTTGGCCAAGCATGCAGATGTATGTTTAGATTTCAAGAAATTTACTTTCTCAGTTTTAGGAAAAGTAAATGATCAATTATTTAGTGGAAACTACAAAATAAAATTAGAATGTAGAGAGGCTCTGTGGCAAATTATGCTAGGAGCAGATGAGTTTCCAGGCTTGAATGAAGCCATAAATATCAAATGCTTCCTGCAAGCACAAAGGTTACAATATTAAGTTATAATATTAAGTTATAATATTAACTAGTAATATAATATTATATTGTATATCATTTGTGTTTATGATGAATGATTTATAAGTATATCTTAAAGTACTATTTTTAGAGTATAATTTTTAAGAATACATTTTGTAAGTGACAATACATATTTTAAATAGTTAATTTACTATGTTACATTGTTAGTAGTTCATGATTGGATTGTTATGTCATGTGACATTATTCATTGTTATTTAAATTCAAGTGTTTTTATGTTTGTTGTATTTCTGAGGAAGTTCACAGTTATTAAAAGTGAACGAAATGCGTAAATTTGGATTTATTCTTTCTATAACTCATCTTTGAGTCATTGTTTGGCACTGTGTAGTTATACATATATGTATATATATATATATATATATATATATATATATATATATATATATGTATATATATATATATATATATATATATATATATATGTATATATATATCTATATATATATATATATATATATATATATATATACACATATATATAAATACATATACATATACATAGGTTTACTGTCATTATTTCGAAAATAAAAAAGTGTACTTATCAACGAAGTGTTTCGCCGAAAGTACACAATTCTGAACATTCCTAAAGTCGGAAAACAGCTGTTAATGTCGAAAATGTCACTCACGACATTTTCAACACTTAACAGCAATCCCACCCTTCCCTTAACTCCCTAACTAACTAGCCTAAACTCACATTTATGTAGGGGGGCAAGCCCCCCTGCACCCCCCTGTGGGGGGCTGCACCCCCCCAACAATATTCCAACTCCGAGATCGTACTACAGTGAAGAAAGGGATGTATTTCCCTAACTGCACTGCACTGTACCGCAGTCCCCTTACATGAGTGAACGTTATAATTGCGAATGCACAGTCCATTCGCAATAATACCGTTCATTCACATAACCTGCCGAAATATGAAGTATTCGAACATCTGTTGTTCGAATACTTCATAGCCATGCAATTGCACGGTGAAATTGTAATGGTAAACCATTTATATATATATATATATATATATATATATATATATATATATATATATATATATATATATATATATAGGTCTACTATGGTTGATTGAAAACTCACTTGACTGAAAATGAAATTACTAGGACCACTTCACTGAAAGCTCACTTCGCTGAAAACTCATTTCTTTGAAGCTCATTTCATTGAAAGTCATAAATGGCCTTTTCCCCACTGTAGTGCGACCCTGGAGTTAGTATATAGCCCCCCACATATTATAAACATTTTAAGCTATACATAGTGATACTTACAAGTGCAGTAAATAACTGTTTCCAAAGAGAATATATAACCAAGATATGTGGGGGGCTTCAACCCCACATCCCCCAATGTGGGGGGCTGTGCCCCCCCACACCCCCCCTTACTTTATCTACTAACTCCAGGGTTGCACTACAGTGGGGAAAAGGCCATTTATGACTTTCAACAAAATGAGTTTCGGTCAGGTGAGTTTTCAGTGAAGTGAGGCTATTCCTGTTAGGGGTTGCCACAGTGGATCATCTGTTTCCATTTCTTCCTGTCCAATGCATCTTGCTCTGTCACACCAACCACCTGCATGTCCTCTCTCACCACATCCATAAACCTTATCTTAGGACTTCCTCTTTTCCTGTTACCTGGCAGCTTCATCCTTAGCATCTTTTTCCCAATATACTCAGCATCCCTCCTCAGCGCATGTCCAAATCAACGTAATCTTGCCTCTCTGGCTTTGTCTCCAAACCTTCCAACCTGGGATGACCCTGTAATATACTTATTCCTAATCCTGTCCATCCTCGTCACACCCAGAGCAAATCTTAACATCTTTAACTCTGCCACATATAGCTCTAACTCCTACCTTTTTGTCAGTGCCACTGTCTCCAACCCATATAACATAGCGGGGTCTCACTACCCTCTTGTAGACCTTCCCTTTCACTCTTACTGGTACTCGTCTGTCACAAATCACTCCTGACACTCTTCTCCACCCAATCCATCCTGCCTGTACTCTCTTCTTCACCTCTCTTCCACACTCACCATTACTCTGAACTATTGATCCCAAGTATTTAAACTCATCCATCTTTGCCACCTCTACTCCTTCCATCCTCACCATTATTCTACCCTCCCTCTCATTCACACACTTATATTCTGTCTTAGTCCTGCTGACCTTCATTCCTCTTCTCTCTAGAGCACATCTCCATCTCTCCAGGGTCTCCTCCACCTGTTCCTTACTCTCACTACATATCACAATGTCATCTGCAAACATCATAGTCCACGGGGACTCCTGTCTGATCTCGTCTGTCAATCTGTCCATCACCATTACAAATAAGAAAGGGCTCAGAGCTGATCCTTGATGTAATCCCACCTCCACTTTAAATGCATCCATCACTCCCACCGCAGACCTCACCACTGTCACACTACCCTCGTACATATCCTGTACCACTCTTACATACTTCTCTGACACTCCCGACTTCCTCATACAATACCACAACTCCTCTCTAGGCACCCTGTCATATGCTTTCTCTAAGTCTACAAAAACACAATGCAACTCCTCCTGACCTTCTCTGTACTTCTCCATCAACACTCTCAGATCAAACATCGCATCTGCAGTGCTCTTTCCTGGCATGAAACCATACTGCTGATCACTAATCATCACGTCCCTTCTTAAACTAGCTTCCACTACTCTTTACCATAACTTCATGCTATGACTAATCAATTTAATCCCTCTGTAGATATTACAGCTCTGCACATCACCCTTATTCTTAAAACTTGGTACCAAAACACTTTTTCTCCATTCCTCAGGCATCCTCTCACTTTCCAAGATTTCATTAAACAATCTGGTTAAAAACTCCACTGCCATTTCACCTAAACACCTCCATGCTTCCACAGGTATGTCATCTGGGCCAACAGGCTTTTCCATTCTTCATCCTCTTCATAGCTATCCTTACTTCCTCCTTGCTAATCCATTGCACTTCATGATTCACTATCCCCACATCATCCAACCTTCTCTCCCTCTCATTCTCTTCATTCATCAACCCCTCAAAGTACTCTTTCCATCTGCTCAACACAGTCTCCTCACTTGTGAATATGTTTCCCTCATTATCCTTTATCACCTTTACCTGCTGCACATCTTTCCTAGCTCGGTCCCTCTGTCTAGCTAATCGGTATAGGTCCTTTTCTCCCTCCTTAGTGTCCAACCTTTCATACAACTGTTCATATGCCTTATCCTTAGCCCTCGCCACCTCTCTCTTTGCCATGCACCTCATCTCCTTATACTCCTGTCTACTTTCTTCATCTCTCTGACAATCCCACTTCTTCTTTGCCATCCTCTTTCTCTGTATACTCTCCTGTACTTCCTCATTCCACTACCATGTCTCCTTGTCATCCTTTCTCTGTCCATATGTCATACTAAGCACCTTTCTAGCCATCTCCCTTACTAGCTCTGCTGTAGTTACCCAGCTATTTGGTAACTCTTCACTGCCACCCAGTGCCTGTCTTAACTCATCCCTGAACTCCACCTCACAATTACCCTTTTTCATTTTCCACCAATTGATCCTTGTTGCTGCCCTCACACTCCTCCTCTTCCTCTTTGATCACCAA
The DNA here is from genome assembly GCF_019279795.1 of Protopterus annectens. NCBI lineage: Eukaryota > Metazoa > Chordata > Ceratodontiformes > Protopteridae > Protopterus > Protopterus annectens. The sequence continues at coordinate 235,391,004 of NC_056745.1, forward strand.
CGTCATCCTACAAACCACCATCCTATGCTGCCTAACTACACTTTCCCCTGCCACCACTTTACAGTCTCCAATCTCCTTCAGACTGGCCCTTCTACATAAGATATAATCCACCTGTGTGCATCTTCCTACACTCTTGTATGTCACCCTATGCTCCTCCCTCTTGTTAAAATACATATTCACCACAGCCATGTCCATCCTTTTCGCAAAATCCACTACCATCTGACCTTCTGCATTCCTTTGTTTAACACCATACCTACCCATCACTTCCTCGTTCCCTCTGTTCCCTTCACCAACATGCCCATTGAAATCTGCTCGAATTAAAACTCTCTCACCCTTGGGTACAGTCATCACCACTTCATCCAACTCACTCCAAAATTTTTCTTTCTCATCCATCACACACCCAACTTGTGGAGCATATGCACTAACAACATTCATCATTACACCATCAATTTCCAGCTTCATAAACATCACTCTATCCGACACTCTTTTCACCTCCAAAACACTCTTAGCATACTGTTCCTTCAGGATAACTCCTACACCATTTCTCCTCCCATTCACACCATGAGAAAACAATTTGAACCCACCTCCGATACACTTAGCTTTACTCCCCTTCCATCTGGTCTCTTGCACACACAATATACCAACCTTCCTTTTGTCCATCATATCGGCTAGCTCTCTCCCTATACCAGTCATACTGCCAACATTCAAAGTTCTGACCCTCACTACCACAGTCCTAGCCTTTCTCCTCTCTTCCTACCTTCGGCCATGCTTTCAGCCTCTTCTCCTCCTCCTTCGGCCAACAGTAGCCCAATTTCTGCCAGCAACCTGTTGGCTAACAGTTCAGAGTTTTTATGTGAATGAATTATTACTATGCATATATGCTAGGTAAAAAGGCAGCTATGTGCAGTAGCAGCTTCATCTAGAAAAGGAGAAAGAAATGCAGCAATTACATAACTATTAATGTGTACCTATGTAGTAAATTCTTCAGTTGCTTGTCAAAATTACAAGCTAATTAATTTTTTAGTAAAACTGCAGATATTTGTAAATATGTATTTGATGACACCCTGTCAGAAGTGGAAGTCCCACAGCTTCAAAAACTAAAGCGTGTTTTTGCAGTATCAGTACAGAGATTCTTGAAACACAATGTGACACCATTTTTTTATGCAGAGGAGCTCCCTGCAACCTGTGTACCTATACCATGCATATAGACTGTATCTGAGATTGTTGTATCTCAGATTTGGGGAATACCCATAAATAAGTCAAATTCAGATGTATATATTCCCCTTTTTTGCATTTCCAGACTCACTGTTCCAAGGATCACAACTGTAGTCCTCTGAATCACAGCAGGAGGCCTTACTGGATTGCTGTTAATTTTATGTGCACTAAATAAGTATTGAAATGTTTACAGTTATAACCTGAAACTGCAATGTTTACAATTATACCCTGAAATTATTAAAAGCATATGGGAAAGTACCTCTCAGCTGCTCATGATTTTTCAGAATGTCCCTGATTTTGCCTCATGCTTCTGGTTTGTTCCTAAAAAAAATGTGCGTTTTTCTGGCAAATACCAGAAGATAGTCAATAACTAATGGCAGTCTTTTGACTTTTAGACTTCATATCCTTCAGAAAACACATGCTAATGAAAAACTATATCATTTTAGTAATCGTTTCACTGTGTAAGATCAATATTTATGAAAACAATATCATTTTAGTAATTGTTTCATTGTGTAAGAGTAATATTTAAAATCTCTCTCTGATTTTGGTCCTTTGTCTGTCATTAGTTTTGGCTTTGTTCCTGATTTTCCTGCTAAAAGGTTGACAACTGTATGTCGGAAAAAGTTCAGCAAGCTATAATATTTTGGTGCAACAAATGCATTTAAATGCTTACTGACAAATGATAAATCCTAAACCAGAATGCAACTGCCAAACTAGATGTCCAAGGCTGTATGGTCAACATAAATGTGGCTAGTTCCTCTTAATAGGAGGTCCACTCCTAGTTTTCACTAAACCTTGCTTTTGTGATCAATATTTGAACAAATGTGATTTGCTTTTAGCATCATGTAAAGAACCACTTTTGAAAAAAAAAAATTCCATGAACATGATCATGATTTATATGGTCAGTTAAAAAAAATTGATAAAAATTGATAAATCATTAGATTCCTTATAAGTGATCATATTGCATGACAACAATGATACTTTTATGCTGAACAAGTATGCGCCCATACTTTGTAGTTAACTTATAGTTTTAACTTTATTTCATTTTTTCATTTGTTTATTAGCTAAATGAAATGATATTAATGGGCACTTTTTATCCACAATCTCAGGCTTAGAACAAATATTCATAAGGCAGGTATTCAAATATTCTGAATAACTGTAATACCAAAAGTATATGTGATTTTGGAAGAATTGCATCTGTTGTAGTACATGCATTCATATCCATCTATCAACTATCTGTCTGTCTATTTCTCTCTCTCTATCAGTAAAACATTATTTTTCTGCCAAATGTCTAATATTACTTAGTATACATAGGTGGTACAACAAAATACCAAGCCGAGTGCAGAGAAGACTGGAGCTGAAGGCTTAGAGATGAATAGGTGAGGGCTGGAGCTGAAGGCTTAGAGATGAACAGGTGAGGGCTGTCTTTGAAGGGAGCAGCTCCAGACAGCATTTTCACAGAAAAGTGTTTTAAGCAGTATTTTAAAATAAGAAAGGACCAAGCAAGCCCTGACATTTCTACAGGTGGAGAGTTCCATAGTTTAGGTCTAAGGAAGAGAAAGGTTTTGGCAGTGGCCTCAAGACTGGGATGGTGTTCCTAATGAGTTCATTATTATTGTCCAGACTGGAGAGTCTGTCTGTGCAAAGATTTGGAGTCAGTGAGCAAATGATCAAAAATATATTTTTTACTGTGTTTTTACTGGGAAAAGGACTTTTTGCTACACTTTGAGTTTTACCATAATTTTGCTGCTTGTTTTCCTTGGGAAAGAAGCACCATGTTTGGCTTGACCAAAGAACAAACTACCAGTCCCACAGTCAGTTCTTCTTCCAGCCACAAAAAGAAAAAGTTAACTAATCTGCCATTGCCACCCACAGCAGGCAAGCAATTTGCCTCAGTTAAAAGTTGGTGACTCTGTTGTGGCCAAAGCTGGTTCTTCAGACCACTCATCTATTCCCCAGATCCCTCTGGTGACGTCCATACAACTAGTCACATCATCTGTGGTTGTTCAGGTTCCCTCAGTGGGCAAGTGACAGCCGTTCTTGTCAGTTTTGGGAGAAGGGGCAGGGAAGGTGCCCCTGCTTAGCCAGAATGTTGTGCCCATCTGTGTGGAAGCTGTTTCTGCCATGAATAATTTTATTTGCCCCAACATTCCTGTCAAAAAGAAGCAGAAAACAAAATAAGTATCTTCTCCTGCACCAGTTTCAATGGACAGGAATAGTTTATTAAGTCTGGCTCACGGTCTTGTACAGGCTATTGAGCCTTGTTATCAGGTGATTTCTGGTAAAAGAAAAAGGGATTCCCCTTTTCCTGAAGAGATTTGAGAAACTGAATCTGGAAAGGAATGTGATGGGATAGATAAAGGTTTTTCTCCTCTGATTCAGACTTAGACGAGAGCATGTTATCTAAATCTTCCTGTCAAGTAGTATCTTTCTCTGAAACTATTTCCAGAATGTAGCAGCATTTTCAGTTGGAGAAGACTGAGGTTTCTCATTCCCTCAGAAAATACTATGAGCTGATAAAACTGGAATTCCCACAATCTCCTCCCTTTGACCCTCCCACTCTGCCATTAGCATTGGAGGATGCATTTGTCAGTCTGTGGTTTCCCTGATAGCCAGCCTGCCACACCTAAGAAAGCTGATAGAATGTACAAATGTCCTCAGTCTCTCAAATCTTTATATATTCATCCCAGACCTGACTCTAGCCATAGCATTAATTAAGCCAGCTGCAAACATTTTGCTAATTCTAATCCTTGCACTTCTGACATGGATAAAAGCAAAACCAGAGCATGTGCAGCTTTCTGGTTTATATTTGTTTTCCATTTTAAACTTTTTTCTTCATTGAGCCTCATTAGTGGAGCAGATAAACTGCTGAGAGTTGGTCTGTTATGGGAGAATATAGCCTGTTTAAGGAAAAAGAGGTTGCGATTCTGACAAGGATGGCAAAACAATTCATAAGTTTAGGAAAAAAAAGTGTATGCTTCTGCATTTAATTTTTAGAATTTTGAATTGTCAGGCTCATACGTTAACGTTTATTCTGTCTAACTGTGAAAGTATGAGGAATGTTTTTTTCTGCAGTTCGTTCCTGTGAGGAAAAATCTGCTCTGGGTAGTTTAGTTTCATCAACTTCTCAGTCACTACTTATTATTTAAAGCATGTTTATGACTGTAGATACTGCATCCATGGCTGTTGCCACTGGTACTGTGTTGAAGAGGTTTGACATGAGATTTTAAATTCTCCTTTGGAGAGAGATTTAGTTTTTGGACTCTCTGCATAGAGGTTATCGAAAATGTGATGAGAGAGGTAAGCTGATTTTCCATCTTCCTTATCCAAATTTTCCAGGGGACTTTCTGTTCCCTCATCCAGTTTTGACAAGAAACACAATAAACAAGCTCAGCAAAATGGTGGTAAAAACAATGGAAAAGAGGTTCCAAATAGAAAGCAGGAACCCTCCCAAAACAATAAGTCGAATAAATCAAAATTACTATGTATGGGACCTTGTCCCTCGCACTCCGACCCTGGCAGTCCTTTATCTATTCCAGAAAGTCTGAATATCAGTTTCTCTCTTTTTGGAAATAGTTTATTTCAGACAAATCTGAGACTAATTCAGCAATATTACAGATGGCACTGGGAAGAAATTCCTCCCTTCCAGGGAATTATTACATATCCACCAGACCAAACCTCCCTTTTCCCCCCATCCATACCTCTCAACTTTGTAGACCAAGAAATCTGGACAAAGCCATATATAATGGGAAGACACAGGGACAAAAATAGGGACACTTTTTAAATATCGTTCTAACAAACTTAGAAAGTTGATAAAATAACATGTTTTGCATTAGCATTAATTTTCTGAAAGGTATGAAGTCTGAAACTCAAATGTCTGCTATTATTTTTTCTGACTTCAACCCTCAATGTTTTGCCAATGATTTACCAGAAAACCACAATTTTTTGAGAAACAGACCAAAAATATGAGTCAGAAATTTGGACATTCTGGTAAAATCTGTAGAGTTGAGGGGTATGTCCCCATCCTACAGCACTTACTTTCTCAGGACCTAATTCAAGTACTTCCTCCTTCCCCGATTGGATGTATTTTTTATTCAGGAATGTTTCTAGTGTCAAAAAAATATGACTGGAGAACAATTCTGAACCTTTCATTCCTAAAACAGTATGTGATAGTGTCCAAATTCAAAATGCTTTCACTTCATGTGTTACCACTTCTTCTTCATTTGAGATTTTTGGTAACCCTAGATTAAAGAGATACTTATCATCCTGTTCGTATTCATTGGGACTTTAGAGTTTCTTAAGTTTTTATGGGTCAGGATCACATCATCAGTTCTCTGCCTTATATTTTGAGATATCCACTGCTCTAAGAGTGTTCACAAAGAGTGTAACCCCAGTTATAGCCCAATGCAAACTATACAGTATCCACATTTTTTAATATTTAGATGATTTATTTATCTTTACAAAGTCTTTTCTGAAGTACCAGGAATCTCTCATTTGGATGAGAGATCTCCTATGCAGGCTTTGATTCCAAGAGAATATTCAGCAGTCTTGTTTGATTCTATCACATAAGATTGTGCTCCTGGAGTGTCTGCTAGACACCTCAGCTTAAAGAGCTTTTTGTTCACAGGAAAATAGATTTATATTTAGATCTGTTTCAGGAATTTCCCACTCAGACTTCAATCATTGCAAGGGGATACACAGGATTCTGAGCCTCATAGCATCTATGATTCTCATGATACCTCTGGCAAGACACCACATGAAAAAGATACAGTGGTATCTGAAGCTACTTTTGTCAAAGCACCAACACCCATTTTCTTTTCAGACTCCAATAATGGAAATTATGAGAAGAGAAATCACTTAGTGTAGACATCAAATATCTCTAAATCCAGGTCCCCCCTTCTCCCCTCCTGCTGCAAAGCAGTCAGTCACCACAGATATCTTGGACTTTGTTTGGAGAGCAGTGTCAAGGGGGATAAAATTGCAAGGTGTCTGTGACAACAAAGACCGAATCAAGCACAAGCATATAACTATAAAGGAGATGCTTGCCCATATCAAAGCACTCAACTTTCTGAATCACCTGTGGTCTGCACATCAAGCAGGGGAAGGACCAGATTTTACCCCCAAATGGAAACTAGATTGGGGGTCTTCCAAAATTTGATCCATCTGTAAGAAGTTCCTCAAGAGGACATTTTTGCCTCCTCCCTGAACAATCAGCTGACAGCTGACAATCTGCTAAAGAACTCCATGCAAGAAGGCCTGTAAGGCAGATGTTGTTTCCTTTTCTTGGACAGGAATATTCCTGTTTGCTTTTCCATCCTTTCCACTGATATCCAGGGTACTTCTGAAGATTTATTGTGTTGATTCCCTTCTGCCCCAGGCAACAGTGGATCTCTTTGTGTTTCACTGTTGCAGTCATCACCTGTGGGTTATCCCTGCTGTGGTAGCCCTCGGCCAGCCCAAATACCAGAGTCAATGTTTTTCTGTGTTGGCTGCTGTCGCTTGCAGTCTGATGTCAGGTCATCAGTACTATAAAGGAAGGCAGCAGACACCATTACATCAGTCTTTCTTGCCGCGGAGCCCATAACAGAAGCACTTCACAAGTGTGCTGGTCGGTTGCTGCCAGAGTTTGAATTTCAGCTGAAAATCTCTAAAGCTAAGTACCCCATTGGGGATCCTTTTTTCTTGCACTAACCGATGTCAGAAAAAGTTAACAATTGTCTCGTCTGTGGAAAGCAAATACCACAGCGAGATTTCCATTAATACTGCGTCACTTGTTTAGGCCCAGACCACAACATCCCCTGTTGCCAGTTCTGTGCTTTCTTTAACGCAAGAACTATTCATCATAGAGCTCTTATTGCTGCTGAAATGGTGCCCGTCAGCAAAAAATCCATAGACATTCCGAAAAAATGTAAGGATAAAGATAGAGACAAACCACAAAAGGCTAAGACTTCTGACGACTCTACCGCTAAGCAGGTAATCAGTTGTATGGAATTCAGTGAGGTGCCTTCGCAGCCCCTGATGCCCGATTCAATATCGTTGCAGGCCTCTACTGAGACCTTTTCGGAGTCTGGTATGCTACAGACATCATCTCCATCTTCCGAGCTTTTAGTTGTCTCTGCCTCGGTTGGGTCCGGAGCCGCGACGCCGGCACCGGCTTCTGAAGAGGTCTTTCGCACTACCGAATCTAGAGAAAAAAATGACGTCTTCTCCTCCTTGTACCATTTCTGTCAGACCAATGGATACTCTTAGGCCTAGAGGCAAGGCCACTCCTAGAAAACTACCTCTAGCCACCATTTTACTCCTGTTCCACCACCCCAAGCTCAAATGCTTAAAATGGTGGAGGATCTTTTCACCCTTATCAGGGGTAGTCAGGCCACAATTTATATATTTATAGGAAAAGAGACCTTTCTCCTGAAATATTGACAGAACAGGATTCTGAGGAATCTGATTATTCAGTTTTTGCAGAGGAACGACTACCTCTGACTGCTTATGAGGATTCAGATGCAGAGAAATCCATTCATTCTGCTTTCCACCAGAATATCCTTCCTTTAGGGAATCCCTTCACACCCTCATGGAGCATTTCCACTGGGAACCCCAGGACTTCCCTCAGTCTAAGAAAAGACTAATAGAGTTTCTAGAGCTGTCCCAGCACAGACTCTTGGCCATCCCTCCTATCTTAGAGATGTTTGATGATGTCTTTCATGAATCCAGCTTAACTCCTGATGCCCTCCCACCTGCTCCCAGTAAACCTGACTGGTATTACAGAGTACCAGATTCTCACAAATACCTGTACAGAAATCCTGCTGCAGACCTAGAGGTCATTACGCAGGGACATAAAGGAGCTAAGGCTAGTTCTAAAAAGAGCCCTATTCCTCCTGACAAGGATTCCAGAGCTCTGGACAGATGGGGTAAAAAAGTATACACCTCTGCAACCTTAGCTATCAGAGCACTCAACTGTCAGTTCCACATGTTAACATTTCAACAAAACACTTCGGAAATATTAAAACAAAAGATTTCTACCTTTCTTGACTGTGCCAATTCAAAAGAGCAGATTTACTGGACTCTACTTGTGAAGTGGCTAAACACTCGTTACACTGTGGATATGATGCCCTAGAAGCCACAAGCAGGGCAGCAGTGTCAGGATCTGTCATTAGGAGACATGCATGGTTGAAGGAACAACCTCTCCCTGATCATGTCACATCTAAATTACTTGATACACCTTTGGATAAGGACTGATTGTTTGGAGTAAAGCAGAAGAGGTGCTTAAAAAGAGGGAAGATAAAGCAAAATCTGTGAAGACAGTTAAAGATTTCCTTCAAGTACAACCTCCTAGTTTCTGCAGGAATTTTCCCTTTAAACACTGGTCCTTTCCTGCACCTAGCAGACAGGGGCAAGGTAAGCCCTGCAGGGACAGACCACCCAGACTCCTATCCCAGAGTCAGCAGAAAACCAAACGGTGGACCACTTCCTCTCCAAAGGCAGGGAGTTCTAAGCCATCCTTCTAGGGTATAAATCCCTCAAGGACTCCCTTTCCCCCTTCTACACTCCTTTCACTCACCAACTACCAAGAACCCTTGGGTCTTTAAGATGTTTTTCCAGGGATACAAATTGTCCTTCTACTAACTCCCAATTCCAAGAGGGTACACTTACCTCTATATCACTGAACAGAGGCACTGGACCATGTCCAAGCCCACTTATGCCTAGGGGCAGTGGAACTGGTCCCCTCAGACCAATCTGACACTGGTCCTTGCTCCTTGGATAGAGGGTGATTGGTGCCCCACCCCAGATATACCCATTCAGAACACCTTCCTGGCAGTCACCAAATTCAAAATGCTAAGTTTGCAGCAGTTGCTGCCTAGGCTGACCAAAAATGCAAGGTTAGTTACCCTACCTCTACAAGAGGCCTTAGCCCTGGCCATAGCCTTTGACGGTCAGAAAAACATACAAATTTACCCCTATCTGGACAACTGCCTCATTCAGGCAGATGGCAAAGAACAGCTCCTCAAGGACCCCCTCTTTATCAAAACCCTCCTAACCCACTCAGTGTACACCATCTACTAGAAGAAATCAGGACAAAACACCCTCCAGAAAGATCATTTTCTTGGGAACACTGCTGCACACAGCAACCCAAATGGCCTTCCATTTCCCACTAAAAGCAGAAATTCCTGCAGGTCTTTTTCACCAGCTGGCTTCCAGATGTCGCCACACAGTGAGGAGGTCCCTGTACGCCTTGAGGTACATGGCATCTTGCATCCTTCTAATTTCTTTGGCCAGACCTCACATGAGAAAACTTCAGTGGTACCTAAAGAACCTTTGGAGTCCACACTCTATACCTCCAGGGACCCCTCAACTGCTGATCCCTGTATAGGGGCTGGGTTTCTCTGACTGGCAGGGGGGCCCCTGCCCAGAACAAGGGTCTTTCCTTCAACCTCTGCCAACTGGGCAGACCATTACCACCAGTGCTTCAGACATAGCTTGGGACACTCACCTAGAAGGCAGGTGCACCCAAGGTCTTTGGGATGCCCAGCACCTTCCCTTACACATCAACCAGAAGGAAATGATGGCAGTACAAAAGGCTCTGACATCCTTCAAACCCCATCTCAAGCCAGGGGTTCTCCTAATCAAAACAGACAACACCACAGTAATGTGGTACATCAACAAACAGGACTCTATCTTACCCTCTGTGCAGTCTAGCCATGAACCCCAGGCTGGCAGCTTCTTCCATGGAACTACACCTGATAGCCATTACCTACCTGGGATCAACCACACCCCGCCAGACCACTTAAGCAGAAACTTCCTGGACCCCCACGAGGTGCAGATATTCTTTTTGTTATTGAACTACAAGACTACTCCAGGCAGGATCAAGGAACATTCTTCTAGGACCATGGCTTCATTTATGGCTTTTTGGAAAGAGTTGTCCACTACAACTATTCTAGTAGAAACAACTTGATCCTCCATACATACCTTTTACAAAGCATTAGAAACTAGATTCTTTTTCCAGGCCTAGATCCATCTTTGCTAGGCCCATTCTCCATGGACTCTTGGGCCTTTCCCTTTCCACTTCCCAGTTGTTCTTTGCTATGGTATTCTACCCTTATAGCTTAGGCTACTGCTACAGTGATCATTATGAAGAACATAGTACAGTTATGTAAGTAAACTTACCATAACAGTAGATGTTCGAATGATCACTGCTGCAGTAGCCACTCCCTCCCTCCTCCGCCTTGGATTTTAGTGTATTTTTTATGTCAGGGTGTGAACATTTGTTTTGTGTTGTTCCTAGTGATGTCCTTTGAAGGTTCAGCTTCCCTCTTTCAATTCTGAAGGTCTTGGTGCCCAAACCTTCCTTTTCATCAGTACAGCTTGAGCTAACTAATATGTTCTGAAGATTTGGAAGCTATCCAGCTGTTACATCCTATGCAGGATATAACCCATATAGCTTAGGCTACTGCAGCAGTGATCATTCGAAAATATACTGTTATGGTAAGTTCACTTATACAACTGTACTGTCTCATAATCAAGTATTTTTGTTGTTATTTAATATGCAAGTTCCCTTGCACACTGATTCACATCTTAATAAGTTATATTATTATTTATACAATGTAAGAGAACATATATTTTGTGAGTAAAACTTAGTGGATTGTCTTGGTGCCACTTGTTAAGATCATTATGATGTTCTTCTAGATCAAATGTCGGCTGATGGCCAATTATTGTAGCCATTTTAGGGCAATTAATGTACTTACTATTATTAATGTTTCATTATTACTAGCAACAGTTTGAATATATTAATTAGGGATTACTAGTAATATAGTTTATAATAGTCCATAATAAGGATGCCTTAAAAATTGTGTTAATAATGGGCCTTGTAACATATCTTCCATTCTGTGGCTATTTCATTTAGATCAATCCTCGGTTAACAAATGGCCAGTCATACTGTAATGCCCAGAGGTACATTTTTATGTAATAACTGCCCATGCTTGATGGAATAAAATGATTCTCACATATTGACAAATCAAATGACAAACAGGTTGTCAGCACATGCACCTCAGGTCCCTCATTAAATAAGGTCTCAACACATAGACTCACATATGTGGAGGTACTCACAAGTAACTTACCAAAACCTCAGAGCCCTCCCATATGCTGCCTCAGAAACCACATGCAAACAAAACCAAATTAACACCAACCACTACATATACTAATACATATCACAGTGTCTCCAAAAGCAAGTACCTATGGTGAAGTACCACACATTCAAACATCTTGGTCATAGGAGACTGCATCATGAGACATGCAGATGCTCCTCTCACCAGGTTGTATAAAGAGAAGGTTGCAGTCAGTTACCTATCAATGGCCATGATTCACCAGATTATGCAAGCATTCAGGTCACTCAACCACAGTACCAGTATGACTCAGTCATAGCCCATGTAGGTGTTGAACGACCTGAGACGTACCTCCCTGGACTATATGAAAAGAGACATGATGGATCTCTCCGAATACATGTTGCAGGTGGGCATAAGCCTGCATTGAGCAACATTCTACTCTCACCAAGAATGATACCATAATATAAGCAGAAAATGATTGACTTCAATAATTCCCTTAGCTGCTGGTTTTATTCCAAGGAGATCTGGTATTTGTCAGCCTGGAACGACATGATTGACAGGCCACGCTGCTTTGCCAGAGATGGTCTGCACCTATCACCACTAGGCTTTCTAATACAAGGCATTAGCCACCCCCATAGTGCCTTTTTCAGACAGTGCCAAGACAAGAGACCTACCAGCATAACAAATTCATCTAATTGAAGGTATTACTGCTTAGTGCTTGGAATCCTAAGAAGAAACTTCACTCCCTGGAAGCTCTGGTCTCTGGAGAATGCTAACATCTGTGGAGTTACAGAGTTGTGTTTCAAGGCTGTGGAAAGCACTGCAGCAGTACAAGGCTACAATACCTATTACACATTCAGACCACTCTCTGAAAAGGAAGAAAAAAGCAAAAACAAAAGGAGGTGTTTCCATTTAAATAAAAAACAATCACACCCTAGAATGGTTAAGCAGGATGACACACGTGAGCTACTCCATATACAGGCAAAATCCCCCACCATATCATCACTAGATACAGGTCCCCAACCATTAATCATGAAAACACTCCACATACCTGAAGTTACTAGAATCACTTACCATTCAGCCTGACATACTGCTCATGGGTGATTTTAATTACCCCTCCATAAACTGGGAAACATACATGACCACTAACATGCAGGGTCAGGGATTCCTGGGCTTTGTCAATGAAAATGCTCTGGAACAGCTGATCTGCATTTCCACTATGGGCTGAAATATTATTGACATAGTACAACAAACACAGGGGAGCATTGCACCCCCCCCCCCCACAGCATAATGTCCTCATTGGTAAGATCAGATCATAAATTGGTCTCCTTTGAAATAAATGTAACAGTAGAATCCCGATCAAAACCTAAAACCCTGAAGAATATTTACAAGGACAATTACCTTCCATTAAGTGATAACATAGGTAATGTTAAAGTTCCCCCAACACTGAAAACATGGCGGCGTATGCAGAAGTATACATGACATCCCTGTACAACCACTTAAACAACTGCTTAGAAATGGCAGTACCTGACCAAACTAAACCTAGGTCTAGCCAGAAAAACAAGTCTCACTGTTGGACCTCTGGCATAAATAAACTATATAATAGAAATAATAAATTCCTATCTAGAAGTAAGTGGGAGGATGCACAACAGAGAATAAAAATCCCTCATTAGTCTCAACAGACAAATCAGGGAACTAGTCAAATATTCAAAAGCTAAATACAAGACTAAAATAGCCTCTCAAGTATAGGATAACCACAAAACATTTTCTAGTTATGTCCAAACTCTTAAGGGAAAAGCTTAACAATGTGTTCAGTTGGCTTTAGATGGAGCTACCTATACTCAGCTGGAAGAAATAGCAAAACAGCTGGCTGATAAATTCAGCTCAGATTTTACCCATCATCACCTTCAGTCATTCCTCATAAAATACCCCCTACCATTTCTTTGCCTGTTATTACAAAAGAACAGGTTGTCACTGCTAGAAACATGGCATCGGCAGTGCCTGATGGAATCCCAGGGTGCCTATTAAATAACTTGAAACATGACCTAGCAGACCCATTTGAATCTCTGTTTAACCACAGTCTCCAGACAGGCTTTGTCCCAGTAGAGTGAAGGACAGCAACAATTATACCCAGGAACTACCAACCCATAAGTGCTCATTTGCAAGGTTATGAAAAGGATAATCATGGACCTGATTAACAATGACATAGAAAATCTCTAGACTCTAGATCCAGCCCAGTTCAGCTTTATTAAGGGCAGGTCCTGCCTGCTCAAGCTGGTGGACTTCATTGAGAAGGTCACCAAGGCCATAGACGAGGGTAAGACAGTCCATACTGCCCACCTTGACCTGGCAAGGTATTTGACACAATACTCCACTTGGGTATTACAGATAAACTCACAAAATTTGGCATAAATTTCTATATCACCAGATGGATAACCAAATGGCTCATGGATAGGACACATGTTGTTAGGGTGGAAGAATCCATATCTAGGAGGAAGCCAGTCACCAGTGGAGTACTACAGGGCTCAGTGCTGGGCTCCATCCTCTTTGGGATATACTCCTCAGATGTCAAGGCTAGTGCAGACAGTCTTTGGCTGACCAAGTTTGCTGATGACTGCATGTTGGGGGCAATCACTGACTTGCCAAACAATGTTGATATCTTACAAAAAGGTCTGATGTAGACTAATGATTAGTGCCAGAACCATGACTTCAAACTAAATGTGAAGAAGTGTATAATAATTCCCTTTGGGAAATAAAATACAACATTGATAGCCCACCTGAGAGTGGACCCAATGTTGAGAGATCTGGGTACACATATAGTAATCTGAACTTTGACCACCATGTGTCCACGGTGGTGAGGACATCCTTCTATGTGTCTCAGCTCCTAAGTAAGGGCATGGCATCCAGATATGAGGATATCATAGTACCACTGTACTCTGCCTTCATCAGACTAATACAATGCACCTTTTGGCATGTACCTCGCTAGGTACCTGTAACCATTGGAGTGTCCACACAGGTTTCTCACCAAAACAATATAGGGTATAGCCAATATGTCATATGTAGACCAATTAAAATCTCTATCACTGTATTTAGTTTCCTACCGATTACTGAGGGGGTGATCTGTGCCTGACCTACAAGGCAGTCTCTGACTCAGCCCTGATGAAAATGTTGCATATTTGCAAAGCTAATTGCACGAGGATTACCCACACCAAAGATCTAAATCTGATCTCTGACATGAATAGATCATCCTGAAGAGACAGATATGTGTCCCAGAGATTGCCTCTCCTCTGGAATAGGCTTTTTATTCAGGTGAAGCAGAAGCCTTCCCTGACCATCTTCAAGTGCAGTCTGGTCCAATAGAGGGAAAATCACAAATTCACTCCTGGGGTGTTGTCCTTGTCCCTTAAGAACAGAGGCAGTCTGTAAAAATTGTCAAAATCCTACTTCCTGACCCTTGTTTGTTATCTTTCACGTAGGGATAGAAAATTGGGTAAAATCTGTGTAAAACTGGCTACGCTTCTAAGGAATTTTGTGCGCGCCCACACACACACACACACACACACACACACACACACACACACACACACACACACACACACACATACACATACATGCACACATGTACACACATACACACACAAAGGAAATTTCCAAGATTGCTAGTTTGCCTATAGCACCTGTTTTTGGGAAGTGGGAAGAAACAAGACCACTAAGGAAAACCTTTACAGACACAGGGATTACATGCAGACTCACTTATATTCAAAACTATTGCTAAAACAATGATAAAACATTTATGTATTTTTCTAGGGTACTATATTGTAATACTGAATTTATAACAAACAGCCTAGGTGATTAGCAGAGCAGTAAAATACAAAAATAAGTGAATTTCATAGTAAAAATCAGGAGACATGGTGATGTAATGAACAATAAAAGATACACAATTGGTATTCAGTAATTAATACAAAATACAATTAAAAGGAATACAATATTCGATATATTAAACCACAACTGCAACAAGATATAGGAATGCAGCCCTTCAAGTAAGAAACCATAAGGAATTACATACAGTGGCATGGAATATTAAACTTTAGCACTAATATGGACTCCTTTAGCACAGTTATTAGGGCCTATGACAGTGATTGCACAGAAGGAGCAGCATTGCTCCACAATATACCTATTTTAACATCTTGGTTATGGATTAACAAGGCAGTTTATTTATTCCTCATTTTCCAATAATATCGTTCATCATGGAATGAGATCTTGATAGTATATTTCAACTTTCTGATGCAAAGGTTTGCATAGGAGTTACATTGTAGAATATAGATTGGTAGAACATAGCTCATACTAATCTAGATTTCAATCCACAATTTTCACTTCGTAATGTGTGAACTGAAGCAGGTCTTTTGAATAGACCCACTGTCTCAGGTCACATCTGAAAACAGATATTTGTACTCTCAGTAGCTCTTACATAACTAACAGGGAGTAAAATAAAAATGTATCAAAATTAATTCTGTGGCAATAATTACTTTTGCTCTTTGACAAAAGTCAGGCTTTAAAAGGCTGCTGTAGTCAGCTAGCAGACACTGAAATGTTCACAACCTTTTCTCTCAACTGCATTAATGCACAATACTTTGGACTATCCACAAAAGATCATTGCTGGTTGCAACTCATGTCTCAACATTTCATTAAACTATTGTCAGATTTATTAAAATGTGCCATTTTATACTTGTGATCTGCTAAATAAACTGACTGCCTGTCAAATGGAGTTCACTTTAAGGTTCACTTAACAGTTAAGCCTCTAAATGGATAGTGACTAGTTAAGAAAAAAAATGTTTTCTATTCTTACACACACACACACACACACACACACACACACACACACACACACACACACACACACACACACACACAAACTTTATTAAATCATTCTTTTTAGACATCCTAGTTAATTCAAGAGGCAAGACTCTCCAGATTGTGTGTGTGTGTGTGTGTGTGTGTGTGTTTGTTTGTGTGTATGTGCGTACATGCGTTGGTGTGTCTGTGTGCGTGTGTCTGTGTGTGTGTGTGTGTGTGTGTGTGTGTGTGTGTGTGTGTGTGTGTGTGTGTGTGTATATGTTTGTGTGTGAGTATCTGTGTAATGATAAACTGGGCTTTCACAGATCATGGTATACTTTCTCCTAATCAACCTTCTTCAGTATTTTTTTATTGTACAATACTAGCGCACATTCAATGTAACTGAATAGCTATTCAGTCACAAACACTGCTGCAATGAGAATAGCAAATTGGATTATATGGAACGCTGAGTTTACTCTTAATGGCATGGGTTTCCTTTCAGAGTATACCATACTTTTATTTGCAAATTAAGCATTCCACAGACTCCCAAAATATTCATTACCACTTTATAATAGAAGATGTGTTTTTAAACAAGTAATCTGATTGGTGATATTTTTTTCTTGCTGTTAATGAAGGATGGATAAATCATGCATTGAACTTCCAGATGTTACAGTTATCAGTCACTTGCAATTGCTCAATATCAATTCCCTTTGTATCACTGATTTTGTTAATAAGTCAGAATAGCAGAATGACTAATTTTAATCATTTATTTGTTTTAGTTGTTAATATTTTCTTAAAATTGAAAACAAAACTTTTGTTGTGGATTTCGATTTCTGAATTCATTGCATCTATTTTAATGGTATAATCTTTGTTTTTTTACGGAACTGGAGAAGCTCATTTAATTCTTCGGTTTGTTCTCTGTACAGTGTTTCATCTAGGGGGTAATTCAGTAATTACACTTTGTAGAAGTACCTTACAGTCTGTCAGATTTAAGTATTCTGAGATGTTCAATACCCCGATTGTATAATGCACAATAACATCAACAAGTGTATATAAACCATGAGAATTGATACATTCTAAAGGTGATAGTGCATAATAGAAATACGGTATTCCATGGCTACGTGCTGTAGCAATGCTCATGGGAAATCAAAACTCTTGAATATACTTTATGATTTAACCTACCATAAAACCAGTGTTCTTTTTTTTTTTTTTTTGAAAATCTTTTTATTTTATTATCTTATAGACAAACAATACAAATCACAGAAGAACACTGTACAAACATCAACAAAAACTATATACAACTATACATTGCCCATATCATTCACAATATATACAACAGATAATACATTAAGGAGATATAATACAAAAATGAAAAGTGTTTCAGGTTAAAAGACAATCAAAGAATACATTCCAAAAATTTTCAGAACAGAACTTGTGATTACCTTTATAAAAAAGATACTTTTGTGCCCTAATATGCCTAATTACCAATTCCTTTAGACCTTCCCATGTTAGTGCGGCTTGGCACTTCCAATGCAATGAGATATAATATTTGATAAATATGACAATTGAAATCACCACCTTGAGCTGAGCTTTAGTAATATTATCAGGAGGGATATGTAATAAAGCAAATTGCCAAGAAAGTGTTGATTTTCGTATCCCATTTTCTCCAGAATAACTTTAAGGGCACACCATAGTCTGTACACACATTTGCAGCTCCAGAAAATGTGATATATATCGGCTACTTGATCCTTACAGAATGGACACAGAGAAGACGAGTTGGGGTGGATTTTATTAATGATTGCAGGTGTTAAATACGCATTATTGGTGATCATGAGTTGATAAAATAATTTTTAAAAGGGATATATTTAATACTTGATTTGAAAGCCTCTTTCATTAGTGCGGAGTTATACTCGGGTCCTTATCTGACCAGAATTTAGAAAATACTGGCAAATTGTTAGATCTGATAGAGATTAATAACTTATATACATTGGAAGTCATTTTCTTTTTAGCAGAAGAAGTTTCCAAATAACCTTGGCAATTTCAATATTTTCTCTAGATAAGTCAGGATGATCATAGTATGGATTCAATAGTTCAAAGATTTGTCTAGTTATTAAAGTATATTTATTGGATAAATTGAAGGTTTTCCTGATCTCGGATAACTTCAGATGTTTGACTAAGAAAAAGTCTGCCATGCACTTATCCTTAATAAGGGGAAAATTGTCCAGATTTATCAAGTTACCATTTAGAGTTAAATTGGGATTTAGATGTATTGGTTGGAGGGAAATGAATGCCTGCAAAAGTTTTAGCGAAGACAATAGTTTATGAAATCTGATAACGTTATATTTCAGGCCATAAAAGATTTTATATTTGTCTAGACTAACTTTGCTCAAGAAAGGTAAGGTGGATGGATTGAATTTAAGGGATCTAATATAATTGAAATAAAGTAATACCCAGTTAGGGTGCATAAAACCAGTGTTCTTGTATTAAAAAGCCACACCAGAATGTTAGTAATGATGGGATTTAATCACATGTGGGATAGTTTGTGGGGTGGAGTAGCTAAGATCAGAGACATAGGCATATATACTGTTGACCAACTATTTTAAATCGATGTTTTCACAATTCCAGTCTTGCTTCTTGAATGCAGGATTAACATAAAAGGTGGAGATGCTGTTGTTTTTGAAAGGCTTCAGACTTTTTCATTTTAAAACCTGCTGTTGTCATGTCAATTTTCTAAGGGAAGATTGCTGCTTGGAAACTAACAAGTGGAACAACATATATGCCTAGATCAGACTTCCATTTTAATGTCTCCATCAAAATAAGTTTAAAAATTTTAATTTTTCTTAATCATTTCAACTGTTTTACCTTAACTGCTTTAGGAAATATAATAGCGTAAGACTATATTAAAACACCTGCTGAAGCAAACTACTACAAGATTGCCTCAAGGGCATTTACTAAACAAAAGCTGGAAAGAATCCATGGAACCACAGTCCTAATGGAGACCTCTTCTATTGACAGGCGAAGCCAGGCACTGATATATATCTGGGTACAAATTTGGGCAAAGTTTGTTTGGATTTGATTAACAGGTTGGATTTTGGAGCATTGATCATGACATATTAGTGCTACGTGCCTCGTCTGACTACTTCTGATCCAGTACTAAGCTGGCTCAGTGTTAAGAACAAAAGCAGTGCAACTGTTGAGATATTTCACTGAGTAACTGTAAAAGACAGAAATATGCTGTCAAAAGTGATTAATGCTTACACCATGGAGGTATTCAAGAGAGTAAAGGCTCAATTCAACAAAATGATCAGGAAGGAGTGACAAAATCTCCTATAACTAGTTACTTCTTTGAAAGTGGCAAATACATTATATAACATAGGATTTTTCTGTGAAATGTCTGCTTCTAAATTTATACTCAACTGAAATAAGCATCGGCTATTTTACTTTTTTTTAGTACTTAATATTAAATTATACCTTTTCTAGAACTATTGTAGCCCTTTGGTGAGAGAAAAATGCAAGACAAATATGGTGCTGAAAATATTTAGTAACAGTGACTGTGCTGAAAAACATAAGGAGAATTCCTCTAAAACATACCAGAAACAGGGTTGGTTGAGTGATGGAGTGAAGTGTTCTAAAAGTTACTTTTGCATCATTATTTTTTTGTGTGGACTTGTAAATTATATATCCTGTGGTATATGAACTGGTTAATACACTTCCTGGATCCCTCTTCCTGACTTTGTTAACTCCTCAGATGGAAACAGTCCATTGAAGAGATCTGTGCTGATAGACTCCTGCACATAACTGACTCGTGAAGAAAATATTTCCTTTACAAACATACTGTAAAAGAAAGAGTGATAACTTGGCAGACTACTAACGTTTGAAACTTGCAAACTGTGACAACTGATTCATAATGAGACTTGAGAATGGAGCTGGTTCAAGTCGCGATTGGGAAAATATGGGGACTAGTTGATACAATCCCAGAGCTGTTTGGTTATGTTTCTTCAACTGCAGAAGCAGATGTCAGTGCAGAGACTGTAGGTACCAGCCTTAGGTGGAATGTTGTTGCTAGTTGTGCTGAAAAAAGAAATTAACCATATTCGTTGGTGTCAGTAGAGTTTATTTTACAGTAGCTGAAGACTTAGGCAAGACTGACTGAAATGTCATTAAATAAGATTCTGTGTATGGTTTATGCTGTCCCCTAAATCCAAAACTGGCTTCACTTAATGTCTTGTTGGGAGTCAGTCTAGTTAGTTCGGGAGTTGCATGCTTTGGAAACCCTGACTGTGACGTTGTAGTTGTTTCCATTTCCACATCTGATGAAACTGGAATAGAAAGTGATGCTCTTTGCATGCAACAATCACTTTCAGTATAAATGAAAGTTTCAGCATTGCTATTCACTCCCATTTACTTACATTCAGTATTGCACCATTTGTTTCATCTTCAAACCTCAACCTCTTAGCACAAGAAATCTGGGTAAAGCCTGAAATAACGGGAAGACAAAGGTCCACAAATGGGGACAGATTGTAGATGCTCTCACAAACAGAAAGTTGCTAGAATAACAGGATTTGTGTTACCATTAATTTTCTGAAGGATATACAATCTGAAATTTAAATGTATGCCATTATTCAGTCTCTGCAATCCTCAATTAGTTTGCAGAAAACCACACATTTTATGAGGTTAAGACCGAAAATATGAGGCAAAAGTCTGGACATTCTGTGAAAATCTGGACAGTTGATAGGTATGTTCACTCTGCATTCAGCAAGTAGTACATTCAGTAAATTCTGACACCAAAAAATACGTAATGTCCTGTATACTTTAAAAATATTATGCAATTATATTTTTTTGCATCAAGACTAACCACATTTTTGTCTTGCACTAAATTCAAACTGTCAAAGCTCTGGTACAGGTTTTACCATGGGTCCTGAAGTCATCAAAACACTGGTAACAGGTTCTCCCACGGGTCCTGAGAAGGATCAAGTACCTGTATCACTGTAATTCAACAGTCTTTAAAATGGGAATTGACTAAATGGTGTTGACTAATCCCTTATCAAAAAATGTCTGTAGAAAATATATTTATTTAATTGTTTGTCTATTTATTTTGTGGTCACTGTAAAAGAAAGAAAATTCAAATGGTTTGTTTAAACTCTAGTTGTGACTGCAGGTTGCCTACAGCTCATACTTATTTGCTTTCTCGAGTCAACTGTCCCAATTCAAACGCAAGACATGACTTAGTTTGTACACTAAATTAATCCCATTAACTCTAGCACCATGCATAAGCACATTGTAAAAGCATGTGTAGCACTTTGTTGAACATTATGACAGACTCTGGAATGTGTAAAGTGATGTAGGGTACTGTCTGGCTGTGCAGCACACTTCAGGAAAACCATTCTGATAGTGTGGACCGCATTACGTCATTCTGGACAACCAACGCTGTATCATCATAGGCAGTTTGGGAACAATAATAAATAAAAAACTGACCAATTACAGTCTCAGCCCAGGCTGCATTTACAAGAACCAACAGTGAAGCAATGAATACTGACAAAATGTGGCAGTCTGTACAGAGATTGCAACAAACAAACACCCTTAACTGGAAGGATAGATCTGTACTCACTTGGGATGGATTTAAACAACTTGCTACTAAGCATTTACTTGCCCACAAATATCTGAAATACACCCAAAGACTTAGTACACACTTTACTGAATATTGGGATACTTTATTTGACCTCATTCTAGCTTAATCTCTGTTAACTTATTTATCTTGTTGGACATAAGGCATTTCTGTAAATAGTTATTTGCTGTATATATCTATATTACTTTTATTGTTTTGGTTGTGCATTGTCTGTTACCATTGTGTATTGCATTATTAAAAATTGCTAATAAAAAGATCTTATAAAAAAAAAACATTTATCAATAGAGAACTGTACACATAATTGTCAAATAAATTGGTTTGCATTACATGACTGAGAGGTCTGGTTAAAAAAACAGGAAATACAAGTGCTTATGGAAGACTGATTGGCTCTTGTTTTCTAGTGTGACTATGTTTGCATACATTTGCTTCATGCAGGGCACAGACAAGAGGCATGACCATGTGAGACTAGAATGCAGACTAGAATGCAGAGAGCTGTAATTGCTTTTTTGATTTACTTAAAAATGTCATACTTGTTTGAGAAACTTTTGGCAAGGAGTTTCTGGTTGCTGAGGAGTACAGGGGAACATGTTTCTGCCCTTTATCAACTTGTTTTTGATTATGACCTTTGACCTTGCTTTCCATGACTGTGCAGTGCTGCTCTCCAGTGCACCCCATGCAAAGTGGTTACATTTAAATACACATTTCAAAGTAGATAGTTAGGTTGGCCCTACTAAATCTAAATATCCAGTCAGCAGTTTAAAAACACATAAACATTAATTTAATTGTTCATCTCTGCTGAGATGTTTCATGCTTTGGGCAATGTAGCTTAGATTTTAAAACTTCTTATTAAAAAAAAATGGTTTTATCTTTCTAAAAAAATCTTTTAGGGTAATTATTAGTACTTACTATAGAGACAGGAGGTTTGATAATATATATATATATATATATATATATATATATATATATATATATATATATATATATATATATATATATACATACACAGGTATGTATCACTTCACCTAAAGCTCATTTCACCTAAACTCATTTCACTGAGACCAAATCACCTAAAGTTCATTTCAGTGCAATCCTGGTGTTAGTATATATAGTTAGGGGGTGTGTGGGGCATAGCCCCCCCATTTATTTTGATTTTATGTTATCTGGTTTTGTTTTACATTATTTGGTAAAAGCCAACTAGGTGGGGGGCTACACCCCCCCCCCCCGTCAAAGAGGATCATCTATCTCTCTTTCTCTCTGTCTATATATATATATATATATATATATATATATATATATTTATATAGATATATGGGTATGTGTCACTTCACCTAAAACTCATTTCACCTAAACTCATTTCACTGAGACCAAATCACCTAAAGTTCATTTCACCTAAAACTCATTTCACCGACAAGTAGTACAATAAGGCAAGTCAAAGGTATATGTCCTTTTCCCCGCTGTAGTGCGATCCTGGTGTTAGTAGATATATATATATATATATATATATATATATATATATATATATATATATATATATATATATATATATACATATATATATATATATATATATATATATATATATATATATATATATATATATATATTAAGGGTGTGTGTGGGGGCACAGCCCCCCACATTGGGGGGTGTGGTGGGTGTAGCCCCCCCACCTAGTTGGCTTTTACCAAATAATGTAAAACAAAACCAGATAACATAAAACCAAAATAAATGGGGGGCTATGCCCCCCACACACCCCCTAACTATATATACTAACACCAGGATTGCACTACAGTGGGGAAAAGGACATATACCTTTGACTTGCCTTATTGTACTACTTGTCAGTGAAATGAGTTTTAGGTGAAATGAGTTTTAGGTGAAATTAACTTTAGGTGATTTGGTCTTGGTGAAATGAGTTTTAGGTGATGTGATACGTACCCATATATACAGACACACACACACATATATATATATATATATATATAGAGAGAGAGAGAGAGAGAGAGATCAATGATCCTCTTTGACTAGTATGGCGACCTTTCTCTATCTCTCTCTCTCTGTCTCTCTCTGTGATAGATAAGGGACATACTAGGAACACTCAGCAGATAAACTGAGAAGATTTATTCCTAATAAACTTTAAAAAGAAAGCACAGTCCTTGCTGTTTTTATTATTTATGTATTTAGTGCCATTGTATAAAAGTATTTATTTATTTCTTATTCTTTTTTACTGGGAAAGTCCGGCTGGGTGATATCCATTTTCAGTGGAGGTCCGGAGAGAAAAGCTACATTTGTTTACGTTGCATTATACTTAGTTCCAGTTAAACATAGAGTAGTTACATTTCTATTTACATTTATACACAAACAGTAGTTACATTTCTATTTACATTTATACACATACAGTTTATACATTCTACCTGCAGTAGTTACATTTCTATTTACATTTATACACATACAGTTTATACATTCTACCAGCGGTGGTGGTGCTGCGGTAGCATTGTCGCCTCACAGTAAGACGCTGTCCGGTTCGATTCTCACCTAGAGCGTCTTCTGCGTGGAGACATGCGTGAATGGGCGTACCTTCGTTGAAGCTTGTGCGTCAGGGCTTGTAACTCGGCACATAAAAATCAACTATCAATCATTAGCAGACCAGAGTTCCACTGTGGCGACCCCTAACCGGGAAAAGCCGAAAGACACAACAACATACAGTTTATACATTCTAAGATTTTACAGTGGTAGAAGTTACTAAAGAGAAAACCCAAGTGCAACTTAATGAATTGTACAGGCAGTAGTTATGTATAAAAGTTTTTTCATTTCAGTGAAAGGTTGAGAGTATTCTGTTTAAGAAGAGTACTTAGAGAGTATCTTTCAGTCTTAACCAGGTGATAACCATGTGCAGGACTGGGACTGATTAAGATGTTGTTTAAACAGTGGTTTAAGACTACCGAGTTTGTTGGAGACTTTTATTTGGATACTACTCCATAGTTTAGCAGTGTGTTGAGAACAGAGCGAGTCTCCTGCAACATTATTTGACTTATATGTGAGTAGTAAGAATTTGTTACTAAAACAGAGGCCCCTTGCTGGACAGTAATGCAGTAACATATTTTTAGTGCAAGGCATTTTTCTAGATGATGAATTAGTTTCTTTGCTATAATTAGTTGTGAATATGTTAGGTAGTTGTGCAGTTCAGGCCAGTTTAATTGCTTTAAGCTATGACAGTGGTGGGTCCTATGAGGGAGATTGGTGGAAAATTTAGCTATTTTATTGTAGCAGGAAGCTAGTTTCTTTCTTTGCTTAGTGTTTAAGTTTGTTGGGATAGGAGCGGCATATAAGAGAGTTGGCAGTTGAAAATTGGTGGCTAGAGTTTTTCTTGCAGTATCTGTAAGGAATCCATTGATCCTATAAAGGGAGCTTATTTTCTGGTGTGTAGATTTAATGGTGTGCAGTATATGCTGGTCATAGTTGAGATTGTCAAAGGTTCATAGGATCATTGGTGTTCATAGGTGTTTACTAGGCTAACAACCACAAGGGCCTTTTTAAGTCTAGTCATGCATCCCAAATCTCTTATGAGTACTGATACCCTTGATAAGTGTAAGCATGGGCCTGGGAGATGAACCATTTACAGGTTACCTGTTTGCATCAGAGACAAAGGTGCCAAACCAGGGATGAATTTCTGTTTTCCCATCCAGTTGTCCAAGTTGCAATTGAATTGGATTAGGGAGGAACTCTGCTTCACATGGATGGGGAGCCTGTTCCACAGATGGGGTACTCTCTGATGCATACCTATCTCTCCAGAAGGTCCTATTTATATCACAGGCAAGGTTTAAGTCTTTAGAATGTGTAATTCTGGTACTGTTTGTTTTGTGGCTATGCAGGAGATCCATCACAGTGGGGTCTGACAATGCCCTGTATGCCAGAAATAGATCTCCCCTCAAAAGCCTGTAGGAGACAGAGTACAGGGATAGGGCCTTGAGGCAGTCAGCATAAGACATATTACTTACACCCTGTATTCTTTTAGTGAGAGACCTCTGTGGATGTTCCACTTGTTGGATATGCCTGAATAGGTACATATCAAAGGGGGCATTGTACTCAATGATAGGTCTGATGAATGCTGAATACAGTGGAACAATGACTTCCTTGGACTTAGATGCCATACCTTTGTTTATAAGTTGCTCAACATAGAATGATTTCCTCACCACTGTAGACACGTGATGATCAAAGGCTAGATTACTATCTATGTGTGTTCCTAAGTCCCTGACAACTCTCAGGGGTGTGTTGTCAAAATGATAGTTACCAGGGATGGATGACCTGCCAAACGATACTATTATTCATTTCTTGGCATTTAGTTTTAGTCCATGACTCTGACACCAGTTGTTTGTCTGTGTCAGCCCCTCCTGGAGAACATTTGTGCCAGTGTGAGATTCAATGACAGCTCCTAATTTCCAATCATCTGCAAATTTAGTCAGCAAGAGACCACTGACATTGGCCTTGACTTTTGAGAAGTAAATGCCAAAAAGGAGCAGTCCAAGGAGTGATCCCTGAGGGACTCCACTTGTGATTGGCCTGTTTGTAGTGGTAGACTCCCCAATTCTAACTTCCTGGGTCTTGTCTGTGAGCCAGTTGGCTATCCATTGGGTGAAATATGGGTTTGTACCTAACCTCTTGAGTTTGTCAACAATGCCTGAGTGGGGTATTGTGTCAAATGCCTTGGCCAGGTCAAGGTAGGCAGTGTGAATAATTTTGCCTACATCAGTTTCTTTGGTGACCTTCTCAAAAGTCCAGCAGGTTGAGTAGGCATGATCTGCCCTTTGTGAAACCAAACTGGGATGGATCCAGTGTCTGGAGGTGTACTATATCACTATCGATCATCTCCATGATAATTCTTTCCATGGCTTTACACAAAGACTAGTGAGACTTATGGGTCTGTAGTTTCCAGGGTCTGTAGATGGCCCACCTTTGTGCAGAGGGATGACTGTTGCCTTTCTCCATTCATGAGGCACGAAGCCTGTTTGGGGGCTACAGTTAAATAGTAATTCCAGAGGCCCTGATAGATCATATTTTATGCTATTTAGAAAGCATGCTGGGATATTGTTTGGGGTCTATATTACAACCGCGAAAGTCCTAAACAGTGAATATGGAGTCATCGACACATATTACCCGAACCGTGAATACACCGAACACCCTAAACCGCGAAATTCAAAATCTTGAACTGACATAGTTGGCTAACCCCACCTCGCGCTACTTACTACCTACCCTAACAAAATAAATAAACCACATACATACGCTAACCAAAACCCTACTTCTAACCCTACACTAAACCTTACATACATTATTGTCTATGCACTTACCTTAACCTGCACCCTAACCCTAAGGTCCGTAACTATCCACACTTACCTTATGGAGCTATACCCAAACAAAATAAATAACCCACACACATACACTTAACAAAACCCTGCTTCTAACCTTACACTAAACCTTACATACATTACTATCTTTGCACTTACCTTAACCTGCAGCCTAACCCTAAGGTCTGTAACTATCGCACACTATTACTATCTATACACTTACCTTAACCCGCACCCTAACCCTAAGGTCCATAACTATTACACACTTACCTTAAGGAACTATAACGCAGAAGGGCCAACCATGACGATTCGACATTTCGGATTTCGCGCTTCAGGACGATCGGTGTTTTCGCATTTCAACATATATGTGTCGACATTTCCATATTCGGGTAAGTGGACCATCACAATTTTAATAGGCAACCATTGTCTGGGTCCATTGATGCAGTGTTCTTGGTCTTAGAGACAGCATTAAGGACCTGTTCCCTAGTGATAGTAGTGGGAGTTATATTTGATGATATTTCACGAGGGAAGGTTGAGGGGGAGAGGGGAATAAAGGTGGAGCAGAATTTATCAACCAGGATGTTTGCTATATCTTCTGGCTCAGTGTAGGTGGCTTCATTTACAATGAACTCTGTACGCAATTGTGTATTGCCTTTGAGGTTGCGGACATAGCTAAAGAATGCTTTGTGGTTGTCCTTGGCCTGGGAGGTCAAACTTACCTCAAATTTGGCCTTGCTGGACTTTATTTGTCCTCTGAGTTGTTTGTTTAGTTTAATTAGAGTGCTTTTATCCTGCTGGGTGCTACACCAAATTTTTGCAATGATTTTCTTCCTCCTGTTATACATCTGTTTGATTTTGTGATTCCACCAGGGTGGCTTGTTTTTTGAGTTAGTTCTGTACTTTTTCCTGGTGGGTACAGCTGCCTCTATACAGTTATTAACATGCCTGTACAGGGTTTCTGTGAACAGTTCAGCATAGGCAGAAGTGTTCTCAGGGTTTATAGGGGCTTGAAATTTTGCCAGGGGCAGGTTCTTACTTAATAGCAGGAGGTTAGCCTTAAAATAGTTCCTGAATATCCCGAGTTTAGCATGGGGTCCAGGTTTTATTTTTACTTCAAAGGAGACCATTTTGTGGTTTGACCTTACCAGTGAAGGCATTACACTATAGGATGTGCAGCACTCTCCCACATTAGTGAGGACCAGATCCAGTATGGTTGCACCCCTGATTGGTGTATTGACTATCTGGTCCAGGGAGTTTGTGTTTACAAAATCCAGGAATCTCTGTGCATGTACTTTTGATGTCATATGGGATTCCCAGTTAATAGTGGGGTAATTAAAGTCACCCATGAATATGGTATTGGGTTGGATGGTTAGTGTTTCTAATAAGTTTAAATACATGGTATGGGTTTCCTGGGTCATAGAGGAGGACCTATAGCTTGCTAGGAAGTGGCATTGGATTTTACCTATGGTGATTTCAGCATGGACCAACACAAGTGCATTGTCCTGTTTGACCAGCCTTGAAGTATATTCATTTTTGATGTAAATAGAGACACCTCCACCTTTTAGTCCCTGCCTGCGAAGTAGCTGGTCTAAATGTGTGGAAGGCATTATAACCCTGCACTGTTGGTGTGCTGTCCGCGGCTTTAAACCCCATCTCTGAGACTGCACAGACATCAGCATTCTCTAGGGTAAAGAGAGCTTCCCGGGAGTGGAGTTTTTTGATTAGACTCCTAGCAATGAGCAGTAATACCTTTAGATTTTCTTGGTTTTGATTTGCTATGTCAGAATTACTTTCAGTTTGGCAGTGCCTAAAAAAGGTAGTATGGAGGAAGACAATGTTTTAGCTAATATTCGAAAACCTAGAATTTTACTGTGAGTTACAATTTCAATGACAGTATTATTTGCTGACTTTATGGTCAAAGATTGCTTTTGATATTGGCAACTTTTTGTGGTCAAAAACATTAACTTAGTTTTCTTGGGGTTGAGTAGGAGGTATGATTCTTTGAGCCAGGTTTCTACAGAGGAGAACGATTTCTTGGGTAATGTCTTGGAGCTTATTTATTTATTTATTGTTGAGGCTTCACATACGAATGTTGAGTCATCTGCGTAGTGAACTAAACTAGCATGGTGAGTGGAGGTATGGGGGTTATTAATAAATTGATTAAATAGGAGAGAACCCAGGATAGAGCCCTGAATGATACCTGTAGTAACTGATTGAAAGGATGAGAAGGAAGCATGACTTGGAGTTTTGTGAAAGTCTTATTGAGGAGAGTGGAATGAGTAGCTGCTGGTGTGAGACAGTATCGAATGCCTTTGCCAAGTCTAAGAACATGGCGGACACAAGCAGACCATCGTTTCTACGCCGGTTTATTATATTGGTAAGATGTTGTAGAGCAGTAGTGGTGCTGTGCTCGGGCCTGAAGCCATGTTGTGTTTCTGAGAGCAGGTTATTTGAAGTTAGGCATTGCATCAGCTGCATAGAGATGCATTTCTCTAATATTTGGTAGAGGGGGAGAGAATTGCTATTGTTCTGTAATTATTAAACTCTGTAGATGTGCTGCCTTTGTGCAGTGGTATGATGTAAGATTTTATCCACAGTGATGGGATGTTTCTTTCTACTATGGACCTATTAATGCATATGGACACAGGGACGGATATGACTTCTGTGGCCATTTTAGGTGGTCTGCTGGTAGTTGGTCTACAGCTGTGGGGTCATTTTTAGTTTAAGGAGCAACTTCATTATAAGTGAGATGGGTGATGGATTAAAACTGAAGAGCTGTGGGTGGTCTTGTTTGGACAGGAGTAGACAGACGAGGGCAGATGTATTAGTGTCCAAGGGAGATAATATTGATCATATAAAAAGTAGGAATTAAACTGTTTGAGGATAGAGTCTGTCATATTGTCTGTTTTTGGAGAGGGAGTGTGGTCTTGCCAGGGTGGAGTAATTTATTTACTGATGACCAAAATTGTTTTGGGTTGTTTTGATGTTTATCTTGTAGTTTGCTATAGCATGTTTGCTTGTCCTGTTTGGCATGGCATTTTGCAAGGTTTCTAAGATGTCTAAATTGCTGGAAGGCATTTTGAGTTCTATTTTTATACCAATTTTTCCTGGCTTTATCCTTTTCTATCATGAGTTTTTTTGTTTCTTTTGTTAGCCATGGTGCGGGGTTATACTTTACTCTGTTGTTACGCACTGGTGCAAGATTATTTAAGGTCTGTAGGAATATGTTATTAAAGTGTTCTACAGCAGTATCTAGTGGCATTGTTCTAAGTACAATCCAATTATATTTTTTTAGTGTTTCTTTGAAAATAATTGCTGAAACTGGATATATTTTGTATTTGGTTATAGATAATACATTTTTCTAGGTTATGGTGATGTAAGTATACCTAAGTAAAAGATTAATAACTCATATTTTTTCAGAATTTTTTACAGAAGTGTCATACTTTAGGTAAGGCAGGTGAGCACTGCAAGAGCTAAATTTCAAAGACGTGACAGGTGGTCGTTATCTCAGGAGGTATAAGGACTGCCTTATGCTCAGATAAAATGTGCTTATTGATAACACCTTAAGATATAAAGAATACAGAGGGCAAGCTTTATCATATGCACATACTTCTCCATCATATTGAGATGTTCTGAAGAATATGGCTGAGCTGCTAACCGGTGACAGATCACTTCACAAAATTGTGAAACAAAAATAGAGTGACGCTCTGGGTGAAATGAGCAACCCCCCACACCATCTGCAGCCTTTTATTTAATACAACCAACTTTGAAGTCACACTGCCTTAGAAGTGGATTGTCAAGTTTCATTGAACCAGTTTGCTGCTTAAATGTAACTCAAATAGCTGTATAATTACTGAGCACACACCTGCGAAACCTCGCCTGTACTACCAAAAGCCATAAGCTCGTCAATATCAGTATCATGCACAAAGCAGATTAAACAGGCCTCTCAGTGACCACAATAAATCACACATATGGCAGTGGGTGAGAGCCCAAGGTAAACAAATATCTGAGTTTAAAACTTTGTTAAATTAGACTGAAAAACAGTAAAGCAAACACGATAAGGTGATTCCTACAAAACCCAATTCTTTAGTGTCTCTTGAGTAAACTAAACAGATGCATGCCTCTTTCAGCCTTGCAGGAATTTTTGACAATGGTATACCTATCTGGGGCCAAAATTAAAGATATCTTTACAATGTTAAAAATAATTAAGAATAAGTATGATTTGGTCATTGTTTATAATGTAAAAAACAATGCAGGAAATATTTCATCTCAGATATGTAATATATAGTAGCAATATCAAACATCCTAACAAGCATGAAAAAAAAACAGATCTATGTAGCAAAATCCTTCTGTCATGTCATATGTCACCTACATATTGGGACAAATTCTGGCATAGAGTCAGATGCTAAGAACTTGGTATCATAGCCAGGGGATTCAGTGACTGTCAACCTGGAGTGAGCCATACATCGAGCCAGAGAGCTTTGTTTCTGTGGTGGTCTTCACATTTATGCTCTATCGTCATTTCTCTCTCTCATAAGAGTACTAATTTTTTGTCCTCATATTACCCTTTTTAGACTTTTTTATTTGCAAAACTTGAACAATTTGACAAGTGATCAAAGATGGAGATAATTATGATGAGTTATTGAAATCCTATCAATAAAAATGGGTAATTTAGATGCTGCTACTACAAGGAGAATGTTGATATGTGTGCTGTAACTTGGTTTAAGATTCAAAGGCGTATCACAAATTCCAGAGTACACCTCATTTCAGTGCTATAGGTCTGACTGGACAGATGGAACTGTCTCCATACTTTTAAAAAGAAATTAAATGACAGAAGCCAATTAAACAAAGGACTGGAAATTACTCACCCAATAGTAGGTACCACTAGTATTGAATATAATACTATAATAAATGACCATACATCATCTATGTCCACTGCAGAACATGAAGATTTCTGACTAAACCTTAGGATGTAAAAATTAATGAAAATGCAGTTATGGAGGATTTAAATGACCCGGACACTATTAACTGGCTATGTTAATCAAAACACTTTGGATTGAATACAGCTGGGGTGACAATATCTTAGCTATCATACTGACAGACCCAGTATTTTTGCTACCAGACTGGGGACACATACATTTAAAAGGGGACCCTTATTCCCCATAGGCTGAGGAACTACAAGGCAGCCCTAGTGTAGGGCCACACACAGTGCTTTTCAGGGGGTT